>NW_026266350.1:0-33855 GCF_025860055.1 Xyrauchen texanus
TTTTAACAATATATAATGCGTCAATAAATCAAATGTAATTTTGACTGATGGTTTTTCAAACCTAACATGCTTCAAGATGACATCACTCTGAAGTACTGCACGAAAGAATGGCCAACATTCGCCTCTAGGGGGCTTACAGGCCATGCCGAAATTCCCATTTTCTGGTCTAAAATGTTCTAATTTGGTACAATGGTACTACAGGCCAACAGGAACCCACAAACCAAGAATGGCCGACATTCGCCACTAGGGGGCTTAAAGGCCACGCCAAAATTCCCGCTTTCTGGTCAAAAATGTTCTAATTTGGTACATTGATACTACAGGCCAACAGGAACCCACAAACCAAGAATGGCCAACATTCACCCCTAGGGGGCTTACAGGCCATGCCGAAATTCCCATTTTCTGGTCTAAAATGTTCTAATTTGGTACAATGGTACTACAGGCCAACAGGAACCCACAAACCAAGAATGGCCAACATTCGCCATTAGGGGCGCTTACAGGTAATTCCCAAAAGTCCCATTTTCTGGTCAAACATTTTCTAATTTGGTACATTGATTCTACAGGCCAAAAGGAACCCACAAACCAAGAATGGCTCACATTCGCCTCTAGGGGCGCTTACAGGCCACTCCAAAATTCCCATTTTCTGGTCAAATATTTTCTAATTTTGTACATTGATACTACAGGCCAACAGGAACCCACAAACCAAGAATGGCCCACATTCTGACCATAGGTGGTGCTACAGGCCACGCTCCAAAAAAATATTTTCAAAGTGATACCATTTCCACGCCTATTTGTCCAATTCTTCTGAAACTTGGTGTACATGCCTCATTTCTCATTGGGAACAAAAAGCCTCAAGGATCCATAAGGTCCGGTATGGATTTTCCTGTACATTGAAAATGTTTCGCTTAGGATTCAGACAAAGACATGTTTTTTTGAATTCCTTAATTGGGAGGGTTTATCCCCAACCATCTACTGATCAATTTTAAATGATTTGCCATTTTGAGGAGGAATCCGCATTGCTGCTTGCAGCTATATTTATTATTATTATTATTATTCTTCTCCTTGAGCCCCAATAGCTCAAAAAGTCACTGGTCAAAATTTTCTAAATTGGCACATTGATACTCCATGCCAACGGGTACCCCCAAACCAAGAATGGCCCACATTCGCCCATAGGTGGCGCTTACAGGCCACGCCCAAAAAACAAAATTCAAAGTGATACAATTTCCACGCCATTTGTCCAAATCTTCTGAAATTTGGTGTACATGCCTCATTCCTCATGGGGAACAAAAAGCCTCAAGAACCCATAACTTCCGCCATGATGGATTTTCCCAGACGCTGAAAATTTGCTAAAACCTACAAAACTCTTTCTTCTCCTGAACCGTAGCTCCAATTGACTTGAAATTTGGTACACATGTGTAGAATGGACATCCTTGAAAACGTTACTTAGGAAAAATGAATACGATACAAAATGGCTGAAAGGGGCGTGTTTATGTAAATGTCCAAATTTTAACAATATATACGTGTCAATAAATCAAATGTAATTTTGACTGATGGTTTTTCAAACCTAACATGCTTCAAGATGACATCACTCTGAAGTACTGCGCAAAGAATGGCTAACATTCGCCCTTAGGGGGCTTACAGGCCATGCCGAAATTCCCATTTTCTGGTCTAAAATGTTCTAATTTGGTACAATGGTACTACAGGCCAACAGGAACCCACAAACCAAGAATGGCCGACATTCGCCACTAGGGGGCTTAAAGGCCACGCCTAAAATTCCCGCTTTCTGGTCAAAATTGTTCTAATTTGGTACATTGATACTACAGGCCAACAGGAACCCACAAACCAAGAATGGCCAACATTCACCCCTAGGGGGCTTACAGGCCATGCCGAAATTCCCATTTTCTGGTCTAAAATGTTCTAATTTGGTACAATGGTACTACAGGCCAACAGGAACCCACAAACCAAGAATGGCCAACATTCGCCATTAGGGGCGCTTACAGGTAATTCCCAAAAGTCCCATTTTCTGGTCAAACATTTTCTAATTTGGTACATTGATTCTACAGGCCAACAGGAACCCATCAAACCAAGAATGGCCCACATTCGCCCCTAGGGGCGCTTACAGGCCACTCCAAAATTCCCATTTTCTGGTCAAATATTTTCTAATTTTGTACATTGATACTACAGGCCAACAGGAACCCACAAACCAAGAATGGCCCACATTTGCACCATAGGTGGCGCTACAGGCCACGTCCCAAAAAAATATTTTCAAAGTGATACCATTTCCACGCCATTTGTCCAATTCTTCTGAAACTTGGTGTACATGCCTCATTTCTCATTGGGAACAAAAAGCCTCAAGGATCCATAAGGTCCGTATGGATTTTCCTGTACATTGAAAATGTTTCGTTTAGGATTCAGACAAAGACATGTTTTTTGAATTCCTTAATTGGGAGGGTTTATCCCCAACCATCTACTGATCAATTTTAAATGATTTGCCATTTTGAGGAGGAACTGATTGCTGCTTGCAGCTATATATTATTATTAGATTCTCCTAAGGAGGAATCTATTGTATTTGTCGGTTTTATTATTATTATTATTATTATTATTATTATTATTATTATTACTTCTCCTTGAGCCCCAATAGCTCAAAAAGTCACTGGTCAAAAATTTTCTAAATTGGCACATTGATACTCCATGCCAACGGGTACCCCCAAACCAAGAATGGTCAACATTCGCCCATAGGTGGCGCTACAGGCCACGCCCAAAAAACAAAAATTCAAAGTGATATAATTTCCACCCCATTTGTCCAAATCTTCTGAAACTTTGTAAACATGCCTCATTTCTCATGGGGAACAAAAAGCCTCAAGGACCCATACTTCTGCCATTATGGATTTTCCTGTACAGTGAAAATTTTGGAAAACCTACAAAACTCTTCTTCTCCTGAACCTCAGCTCCAATTGACTTGGAATTTGGCACACGTGTGTAGTATGTATGTCTTTCCAAACGCTACTTAGCAAAAATGAATACAATACAAAATGGCTGAAATGGACGTGTTTATGTAAATGTACACACAAAAGATGATCAAAAATGTTTAAAATCCCATTGATTTACAATGGCTGAGCAAAAGTGCTCCCTCTACTGGACAAATATGGTCCACATGTAAAATCCCATTCACTTACATTGGCTGAGCAAAGAGGCTCCCTCTACTGGAGTAACTCTGTCTACCACATGCAGCTCTTCTGTAGCAATCTCTAATGAAGCATTTCGGTCTCCTAGTGGGTGGAGCTCCAGACTTAGACTACAGAAGACATTTTATGCCTGCATGGAGGTATGTCAAATCAATTGTGTGTCTTAATGCTTTCCAGTTTGAACATTCAAGCCGATTTTACACTATTCAACTCAACAAAGGCAAAACAACTCAAATAAATGTTTTCGAAAGCAGTTTGTGTGACACAGCGAAGCGAGCCGCCGCTGCCTAACGCTCGCGACGCCGATGAGAGTTCGCTTCCTTCTTATGCTTCAACGGACAATTTCATACACCAAAATACATGATATATTGGGGTGTCTGCTATATCTCAAGTGAACAAACAGTTGATAAAGAAATCGGGTATCAATATATTGAATTATGAATTATTGAAGGGGTCTAGTGATGCCGCTGTGATGTCCTGTTAGATTTTTCTCTATCGAGACAGCGCTAACGTATCAAAACTTCCGAGTATGATGTTGTTTAATTGTCTCTGACAACACGCAATCCTCGAGGCGAGATCATTTTTGCTCGCGATCTTCACTGAAGGTTTGTTGGTTGTGTACAATGGTTGCCTGCTTGAACATTCAAGCCGATTTTACACTATTCAACTCAACAAAGGCAAAACAACTCAAATAAATGTTTTCGAAAGCAGTTTGTGTGACACAGCGAAGCGAGCCGCGTCGCGACTAACGCCGCGACGCCGATGAGAGTTCGCCACAGCTTCATGCGCTTGAACGGACAATTTCATACACCAAAATACATGATATATTGGGGTGTCTGTTATGTATCAAGTGAACAAACAGTTGATAAAGAAATTGGGTATCAATATATTTAATTATGAATTATTGTGAACAACACGGATGCCGCTGTGGTGTCCTGTTAAGATTTTTCTCTCGAAACAGCGCTAACAGCTTAAACAAAATACTGCGCTATTTTTGCACATACAGATACATTTAATACATCGTCACAAACTATGAAAGTTGTACTTTTATTTGTTGTAAAATAAAGAAAATAAACCGTGTGCTCTTTGTCTAAGCTTAATATCTTTCTGAAACACGCCACAAAAACTTACACAAACATGAAACATATGTCTAAAGAAAGTAGGGATGGGCTGATCAATCCTAACGTATCAAAACTTCCGAGAATGATGTTGTTTAATTGTCTCTGACAACACGCAAACCGCGAGGCGAGATCATTTTTGCTCGCGATCATCATGAAGGTTTGTCGGTTGTATACAATGTTTGCCTGTTTGAACATTCTAGCCGATTTTACACTATTCAACTCAACAAATGTCAAAACAACTCAAATACATGTTTGCGAAGCTGTTTGTGTGACACAGCGAGCCGCGGCGCGCCTAACTCACGCGACTCGATGTCTTTCGCTGCTGCTTATGCCTGAACGGACAATTTCATACAACAGAGTGTCAAAATACATGATATATTGAGGAGTCTGTTATGTCTCAAGTGAACAAACAGTTGAGAAAGAAATCTGAATAATTATATTTTATTCTGGCATTATTCCAGATGACGCCCTGCTATATTTTTCTCTCAAACAGCTGAAACAACTTAAACAAAATACTGCGCCATTTTTGCCCATACAGAAACATGCAAGACATCATTACATAACTATGAAATGTGTACTTTTATTTGTGTACACTTACAATAACAACAAAACCTTGTGCTTTTGTAAAATAAATAAACAGGGTGCTCAGTCTCTGTCTTCGCGATTATTTTTCTGAAACACGCCACAAAATTCAAGTGAACAAAATCAACCATTCACTGTAGTCTGTATTTTATCATCTCACAATGAATACAAATGCAACAAGCATGGCACAAAACGAAAATAATGATACTTCTCAGTTCTCAAAAGATTAAACTGAACTGTGCCTTAAGTATCGTGATCATGCGATAAAAGCCTCTTAAAGAGACAGTAACAATTTAGCCTTCGCCCTGAACATAGACATTCCCAAGTAATTGAGAAGTACAAATGGTATTATTTTAAGTTTTTTTATTTCTCTCTTACCTTGTAAAATGCCACGTTTTTGAATGGCATGTAAACACAATCACTCCATTTTTTTCACTGGATCTGTTGCTATTTTAATGATTTAAAAATCAAAGCACTGACCATTTAAAGTGTGAGCTTGTAGGCTACATTTTGAAATAGTTATAAACAGTCACAGCTATACAGTGTTATTATGTGCCTAGATAGTCTTTCAAATAAAATTGCTTGTGATATGCTTATGTAAATCACACAAAAAAACAGAAAAAAAATCTTAAGAGAGAAGTGAAAGTGAAAGTAGAGATTTTCAAAGTGATTTTTCATTCAAAGTGATACAATTTCCACGCCATTTGTCTAAATCTTCTGAAACTTGGTGTACATGCCTCATTCCTCATGGGGAACAAAAAGCCTTAAGGACCCATAACTTTCACCATGATGGATTTTCCCAGACGCTGAAAATTTGCATAAAACCTAAAAATACTCTTTCTTCTCCTGAACCGTAGCTCCAATTGACTTGAAATTTGGTACACATTTGTAGAATGGACATCCTTGAAAACATTACTTAGGAAAAATGAATGTGATACAAAATGTCTGAAAGGGGCGTGTTTATGTAAATGTCCAAATTTTAACAATATATACCTGTCAATAAATCAAATGTAATTTTGACTGATGGTTTTTCAAACCTAACATGCTTCAAGATGACATCACTCTGAAGTACTGCAGCAAAGAATGGTTCGACATTCGCCTCTAGGGGGCTTACAGGCCATGTCGAAATTCCCATTTTCTGGTCTAAAATGTTCTAATTTGGTACAATGGTACTACAGGCCAACAGGAACCCACAAACCAAGAATGGCCGACATTCGCCACTAGGGGCGCTTAAAGGCCACGCCAAAATTCCCGCTTTCTGGTCAAATTTTTTTAATTTGGTACATTGATACTACAGGCAGACAGGAACCCACAAACCAAGAATGGACAACATTCACCCCTAGGGGGCTTACAGGCCATGCCAAAATTCCCATTTTCTGGTCAAAAATGTTCTAATTTGGTACACTGATACTACATGCCAACAGGAACCCACAAACCACGTAATGGCCAACATTCGCCATTAGGGGCGCTACAGGTAATTCCAAAAATCCCATTTTCTGGTCAAACATTTTCTAATTTGGTGTATTGATTCTACAGGCCGACAGGAACCCACAAACCAAGAAAGGCCCACATTCGCCCCTAGGGGGCTTACAGGCCACTCCAAAATTCCCATTTTCTGGTCAAATATTTTCTAATTTTGTACATTTATACTACAGGCCAACAGGAACCCACAAACCAAGAATGACCAACATTTGCCCATAGGTGGCGCTTACAGGCCACGCCTCCAAATTTTTTTTTCAAAATGATATAATATCCACCCCATTTGTCCAATTCTTCTGAAACTTGGTGTACATGCCGCATTTCTCATTGGGAACAAAAAGCCTCAAGGATCCATAAGGTCCGGTATGGATTTTCCTGTACATTGAAAATGTTTTGTTTAGGAATCAGACGAAGACATGTTTTTTTGAATTCCTTAATTGGGAGGGTTTATCCCCAACCATCTACTGATCAATTTTAAATGATTTGCCATTTTGAGGAGGAATCCGCGATTGCTGCTTGCAGCTATATATTATTATTATTATTATTATTATTATTATTATTCTTCTCCTTGAGCCCCAATAGCTCAAAAAGTCACTGGTCAAAATTTTCTAAATTGGCACATTGATACTCCATGCCAACGGGTACCCCCAAACCAAGAATGGTCAACATTCGCCCATAGGTGGCGCTTACAGGCCACGCCCAAAAAACAAAAATTCAAAGTGATATAATTTCCACCCCATTTGTCCAAATCTTCTGAAACTTTGTAAACATGCCTCATTTCTCATGGGGAACAAAAAGCCTCAAGGACCCATACTTCTGCCATTATGGATTTTCCTGTACAGTGAAAATTTTGGAAAACCTACAAAACTCTTCTTCTCCTGAACCTCAGCTCCAATTGACTTGAATTTGGCACACGTGTGTAGTATGTATGTCTTTCCAAACGCTACTTAGCAAAAAATGAATACAATACAAAATGGCTGAAATGGACGTGTTTATGTAAATGTACACACAAAAGATGATCAAAATTTTTAAAATCCCATTGATTTACAATGGCTGAGCAAAAGTGCTCCCTCTACTGGACAAATATGGTCCACATGTAAAATCCCATTCACTTACATTGGCTGAGCAAAGAGGCTCCCTCTACTGGAGTAACTCTGTCTACCACATGCAGCTCTTCTGTAGCAATCTCTAATGAAGCATTTCGGTCTCCTAGTGGGTGGAGCTCCAGACTTAGACTACAGAAGACATTTTATGCCTGCATGGAGGTATGTCAAATCAATTGTGTGTCTTAATGCTTTCCAGTTTGAACATTCAAGCCATTTTACACTATTCAACTCAACAAAGGCAAAACAACTCAAATAAATGTTTTCGAGCAGTTTGTGTGACACAGCGAAGCGAAGCCAGCCGCTGCCTAACGCTCGCGACGATGAGAGTTCGCTTCCTTCTTATGCTTCAACGGACAATTTCATACACCAAAATACATGATATATTGGGGTGTCTGCTATATCTCAAGTGAACAAACAGTTGATAAAGAAATCGGGTATCAATATATTGAATTATGAATTATTGAAGGGGTCTAGTGATGCCGCTGTGATGTCCTGTTAGATTTTTCTCTATCGAGACAGCGCTAACGTATCAAAACTTCCGAGTATGATGTTGTTTAATTGTCTCTGACAACACGCAATCCTCGAGGCGAGATCATTTTTGCTCGCGATCTTCACGAAGGTTTGTTGGTTGTGTACAATGGTTGCCTGCTTGAACATTCAAGCCGATTTTACACTATTCAACTCAACAAAGGCAAAACAACTCAAATAAATGTTTTCGAGCAGTTTGTGTGACACAGCGAAGCGAGCCGCGTCGCGACTAACGCCGCGACGCCGATGAGAGTTCGCCACAGCTTCATGCGCTTGAACGGACAATTTCATACACCAAAATACATGATATATTGGGGTGTCTGTTATGTATCAAGTGAACAAACAGTTGATAAAGAAATTGGGTATCAATATATTTAATTATGAATTATTGTGAACAACACGGATGCCGCTGTGGTGTCCTGTTAAGATTTTTCTCTCGAAACAGCGCTAACAGCTTAAACAAAATACTGCGTTATTTTTGCACATACAGATACATTTAATACATCGTCACAAACTATGAAAGTTGTACTTTTATTTGTTGTAAAATAAAGAAAATAAACCGTGTGCTCTTTGTCTAAGCTTAATATCTTTCTGAAACACGCCACAAAAACTTACACAAACATGAAACATATGTCTAAAGAAAGTAGGGATGGGCTGATCAATCCTAACGTATCAAAACTTCCGAGAATGATGTTGTTTAATTGTCTCTGACAACACGCAAAACCACGAGGCGAGATCATTTTTGCTCGCGATCATCATGAAGGTTTGTCGGTTGTATACAATGTTTGCCTGTTTGAACATTCAAGCCGATTTTACACTATTCAACTCAACAAATGTCAAAACAACTCAAATACATGTTTGCGAAGCTGTTTGTGTGACACAGCGAGCCGCTGTCGCGCCTAACTCACGCACTCGATGTCTTTCGCTGCTGCTTGCGCCTGAACGGACAATTTCATACAACAGAGTGTCAAAATACATGATATATTGAGGAGTCTGTTATGTCTCAAGTGAACAAACAGTTGAGAAAGAAATCTGGAATAATTATATTTTATTCTGGCATTATTCCAGATGACGCCCTGCTATATTTTTCTCTCAAACAGCGGAAACAACTTAAACAAAATACTGCGCCATTTTTGCCCATACAGAAACATGCAAGACATCATTACTAACTATGAAATGTCGTACTTTTATTTGTGTACACTTACAATAACAACAAAACCTTGTGCTTTTGTAAAATAAATAAACAGGGTGCTCAGTCTCTGTCTTCGCGATTATTTTTCTGAAACACGCCACAAAATTCAAGTGAACAAAATCAACCATTCACGTAGTCTGTATTTTATCATCTCACAATGAATACAAATGCAACAAGCATGGCACAAAACGAAAATAATGATACTTCTCAGTTCTCAAAAGATTAAACTGAACTGTGCCTTAAGTATCGTATCATGCGATAAAAGCCTCTTAAAGAGACAGTAACAATTTAGCCTTCGTCCTGAACATAGACATTCCCAAGTAATTGAGAAGTACAAATGGTATTATTTTAAGTTTTTTTATTTCTCTCTTACCTTGTAAAATGCCACGTTTTTGAATGGCATGTAAACACAATCACTCCATTTTTTTCACTGGATCTGTTGCTATTTTAATGATTTAAAAATCAAAGCACTGACCATTTAAAGTGTGAGCTTGTAGGCTACATTTTGAAATAGTTATAAACAGTCACAGCTATACAGTGTTATTATGTGCCTAGATAGTCTTTCAAATAAAATTGCTTGTGATATGCTTATGTAAATCACACAAAAAAACAGAAAAAAATCTTAAGAGAGAAGTGAAAGTGAAAGTAGAGATTTTCAAAGTGATTTTTCATTCAAAGTGATACAATTTCCACGCCATTTGTCTAAATCTTCTGAAACTTGGTGTACATGCCTCATTCCTCATGGGGAACAAAAAGCCTTAAGGACCCATAACTTTCACCATGATGGATTTTCCCGTGACGCTGAAAAATTTGCTAAAACCTAAAAATACTCTTCTTCTCCTGAACCGTAGCTCCAATTGACTTGAAATTTGGTACACATTTGTAGAATGGACATCCTTGAAAACATTACTTAGGAAAAATGAATGTGATACAAAATGTCTGAAAGGGGCGTGTTTATGTAAATGTCCAAATTTTAACAATATATACCTGTCAATAAATCAAATGTAATTTTGACTGATGGTTTTTCAAACCTAACATGCTTCAAGATGACATCACTCTGAAGTACTGCGAAAGAATGGTTTACATTCGCCCCTAGGGGGCTTACAGGCCATGTCGAAATTCCCATTTTCTGGTCTAAAATGTTCTAATTTGGTACAATGGTACTACAGGCCAACAGGAACCCACAAACCAAGAATGGCCGACATTCGCCACTAGGGGGCTTAAAGGCCACGCCAAAATTCCCGCTTTCTGGTCAAATTTTTTTTAATTTGGTACATTGATACTACAGGCAGACAGGAACCCACAAACCAAGAATGGACAACATTCACCCCTAGGGGCGCTTACAGGCCATGCCAAAATTCCCATTTTCTGGTCAAAAATGTTCTAATTTGGTACACTGATACTACATGCCAACAGGAACCCACAAACCACGTAATGGCCAACATTCGCCATTAGGGGCGCTTACAGGTAATTCCAAAAATCCCATTTTCTGGTCAAACATTTTCTAATTTGGTGTATTGATTCTACAGGCCGACAGGAACCCACAAACCAAGAAAGGCCCACATTCGCCCTTAGGGGCGCTTACAGGCCACTCCAAAATTCCCATTTTCTGGTCAAATATTTTCTAATTTTGTACATTTATACTACAGGCCAACAGGAACCCACAAACCAAGAATGACCAACATTTGCCCATAGGTGGCGCTACAGGCCACGCTCCAAATTTTTTTTTTCAAAATGATATAATATCCACCCCATTTGTCCAATTCTTCTGAAACTTGGTGTACATGCCGCATTTCTCATTGGGAACAAAAAGCCTCAAGGATCCATAAGGTCCGGTATGGATTTTCCTGTACATTGAAAATGTTTTGTTTAGGAATCAGACGAAGACATGTTTTTTTGAATTCCTTAATTGGGAGGGTTTATCCCCAACCATCTACTGATCAATTTTAAATGATTTGCCATTTTGAGGAGGAATCCGCATTGCTGCTTGCAGCTATATTTATTATTATTATTATTCTTCTTCTCCTTGAGCCCCAATAGCTCAAAAAGTCACTGGTCAAAATTTTCTAAATTGGCACATTGATACTCCATGCCAACGGGTACCCCCAAACCAAGAATGGCCCACATTCGCCCATAGGTGGCGCTACAGGCCACGCCCAAAAAAACAAAATTCAAAGTGATACAATTTCCACGCCATTTGTCCAAATCTTCTGAAATTTGGTGTACATGCCTCATTCCTCATGGGGAACAAAAAGCCTCAAGAACCCATAACTTCCGCCATGATGGATTTTCCCAGACGCTGAAAATTTGCTAAAACCTACAAAACTCTTCTTCTCCTGAACCGTAGCTCCAATTGACTTGAAATTTGGTACACATGTGTAGAATGGACATCCTTGAAAACGCTACTTAGGAAAAATGAATACGATACAAAATGGCTGAAAGGGGCGTGTTTATGTAAATGTCCAAATTTTAACAATATATACGTGTCAATAAATCAAATGTAATTTTGACTGATGGTTTTTCAAACCTAACATGCTTCAAGATGACATCACTCTGAAATACTGCGCAAAGAATGGCCAACATTCGCTCTTAGGGGGCTTACAGGCCATGAGAAATTCCCATTTTCTGGTCAAAAATGTTCTAATTTGGTACATTGATACTACAGGCCAACAGGAACCCACAAACCAAGAATGGCCAACATTCGCCATTAGGGGCGCTTACAGGTAATTCCTAAAAGTCCCATTTTCTGGTCAAATATTTTCTAATTTGGTACATTGATTCTACAGGCCAAAAGGAACCCACAAACCAAGAATGGCCCACATTCGCCCCTAGGGGCGCTACAGGCCACTCCAAAATTCCCATTTTCTGGTCAAATATTTTCTAATTTTGTACATTGATACTACAGGCCAACAGGAACCCACAAACCAAGAATGGCCCACATTCGACCATAGGTGGTGCTACAGGCCACGCTCCAAAAAAATATTTTCAAAGTGATACCATTTCCACGCCATTTGTCCAATTCTTCTGAAACTTGGTGTACATGCCTCATTTCTCATTGGGAACAAAAAGCCTCAAGGATCCATAAGGTCCGGTATGGATTTTCCTGTACATTGAAAATGTTTCGCTTAGGATTCAGACAAAGACATGTTTTTTGAATTCCTTAATTGGGAGGGTTTATCCCCAACCATCTACTGATCAATTTTAAATGATTTGCCATTTTGAGGAGGAATCTGCATTGCTGCTTGCAGCTATATTTATTATTATTATTATTAGATTCCTCCTAGGAGGGAATCTATTGTAATTGATGGTTTTATTATTATTATTATTATTATTATTATTAGATTCCTCCGTAAGGAGGAATCTATTGTATTTGATGGTTTTATTATTATTAGATTCTCCGTAAGGAGGAATCTATTGTATTTGATGGTTTTATTATTAGATTCCTCCTGCAAGGAGGAATCTATTGTATTTGATGGTTTTATTATTATTATTAGATTCCTCCGTAAGGAGGGAATCTCATTGTATTTGGTCAATGTTTTATTATTATTATTATTGATTATTATTAGGTTATTAGATTCCTCCAGCAAGGAGGGAATCTATTGTATTTGTCGGTTTTATTAGATTCCTCCGTAGGAAGGAATCTATTGTAATTGATGGTTTTATTATTATTATTATTATTATTAGATTCTCCAGGCAAGAGGAATCTATTGTAATTGATGGTTTTATTATTATTATTAGATTCTCCGTAGGAGGGAATCTATTGTAATTGATGGTTTTATTATTATTATTAGATTCCTCCGAAGTGAGGGAATCTATTGTATTTGATGGTTTTATTAGATTCCTCCTGTAGGAGGGAATCTATTGTAATTGATGGTTTTATTAGATTCTCCGTATGAGGAATCTATTGTATTTGATGGTTTTATTAGATTCCTCCGTAAGGAGGGAATCTATTGTATTTGATGGTTTTATTAGATTCTCCGTAGGAGGGAATCTATTGTAATTGATGGTTTTATTATTAGATTCCTCCGTAGGAGGCAATCTATTGTAATTGATGGTTTTATTATTATTATTATTATTATTATTATTATTAGATTCTCCGAGGAGGGAATCTATTGTAATTGATGGTTTTATTATTATTATTATTATTATTATTATTATTATTATTATTATTATTACTTCTTCTCCTTGAGCCCCAATAGCTCAAAAAGTCACTGGTCAAAAATTTTCTAAATTGGCACATTGATACTCCATGCCAACGGGTACCCCCAAACCAAGAATGGCCCACATTCTGCCCATAGGTGGCGCTACAGGCCACGCCCAAAAAAACAAAATTCAAAGTGATACAATTTCCACGCCATTTGTCCAAATCTTCTGAAATTTGGTGTACATGCCTCATTCCTCATGGGGAACAAAAAGCCTCAAGAACCCATAACTTCCGCCATGATGGATTTTCCCAGACGCTGAAAATTTGCTAAAACCTACAAAACTCTTCTTCTCCTGAACCGTAGCTCCAATTGACTTGAAATTTGGTACACATGTGTAGAATGGACATCCTTGAAAACATTACTTAGGAAAAATGAATACGATACAAAATGGCTGAAAGGGGCGTGTTTATGTAAATGTCCAAATTTTAACAATATATACGTGTCAATAAATCAAATGTAATTTTGACTGATGGTTTTTCAAACCTAACATGCTTAAAGATGACATCACTCTGAAGTACTGTGCAAAGAATGGCCATGCCAAAATTCCCATTTTCTGGTCAAAAATGTTCTAATTTGGTAAATTAATAGTACAGGCCAACAGGAATCCACAAACCAAGAATGACTGACATACGCCACTAGGGGGCACTACAGGACAAGCCAAAATTCCCATTTTCTGGTCAAAAATGTTCTAATTCGGTACAAGAATAGTACAGGCCAACAGGAATCCACAAACCAAGAATGACCGACATTCGCCACTAGGGGCACTACAGGACAAGCCAAAATTCCCATTTTCTGGTCAAAAATGTTCTAATTTGGTACTTTGATACTACAGGCCAACAGGAACCCACATACCAAGTGTGGCCCACATTCGCCCTTAGGGGGCTTACAGGCTACTCCAAAATTTCGCTTTCTGGTCAAAAACGCTCTAATTTGGTACATTGATACTGCAGGTCAACAGGAACACTCAAACCAAGAATGGCTAACATTCGCCTCTAGGGGCACTACAGGCCATGCCGAAATTCCCATTTTCTGGTCAAAAATGTTCTAATTTGGTACATTAATAGTACAGGCCAAAAGGAATCCACAAACCAAGAATGACCGACATTCACCACTAGGTGGCGCTTAGAGGCCGTCTAAATTCCCATTTTCTGGTCAAAAAGTTATAATTTGGTACATTGATACTACAGGCCAACAGGAACCCACAAACCAAGTATGGCCCACATTCGCCATTAGGGGGCTTACAGGCCACTCCCAAAATTTCGTTTTCTGGTCAAAAATTTTCTAATATGGTACATTGATACTACTGGCCAACAGGAACCCACAAACAAAGAATGGCCAACATTCGCCCTTAGGGGGCACTAGAGGCCACGCCTAAATTCCCATTTTATGGTCAAAAATGTTCTAATTTGGTACATTGATACTACAGGTCAACAGGAACCCTCAAACCAAGAATGGCCAACATTCACCCCTAGGGGGCTTACAGGTAATTCCCAAAAGTCCCATTTTCTGGTCAAATATTTTCTAATTATGTACATTGATACTACAGGCCAACAGGAACCCACAAACCAAGAATGACCCACATTTGCCCATAGGAGGCGCTACAGGCCACGCTCCCAAAAAAATATTTTCAAAGTGATACCATTTCCACGCCATTTAACCAATTCTTTTGAATCTTGGTGTACATGCCTCATTTCTCATTGGGAACAAAAACGCTTCAAGGATCCATAAGGTATGATGGATTTTCCTGTAGACTGAAAATGTTTCGCTTAGGATTCAGACAGAAATACATGTTTTTTGGATTCATCCATTGAGAGGGTTTAACCCCAACCCTCTACTGATCAATTTGAAATGATTTGCCATTTTGAGGAGGAATCCGCATTGCTGCTTGCAGCTATATTATTATTATTATTATTATTCTTCTCCTTGAGCCCCAATAGCTCAAAAAGTCACTGGTCAAAAATTTTCTAAATTGGCACATTGATACTCCATGCCAACGGGTACCCCCAAACCAAGAATGGCCCACATTCGCCCATAGGTGGCGCTTACAGGCCACGCCCAAAAAACAAAATTCAAAGTGATACAATTTCCACGCCATTTGTCCAAATCTTCTGAAATTTGGTGTACATGCCTCATTCCTCATGGGGAACAAAAAGCCTCAAGAACCCATAACTTCCGCCATGATGGATTTTCCCGTACGCTGAAAAATTTGCATAAAACCTACAAAACTCTTCTTCTCCTGAACCGTAGCTCCAATTGACTTGAAATTTGGTACACATGTGTAGAATGGACATCCTTGAAAACGCTACTTAGGAAAAATGAATACGATACAAAATGGCTGAAAGGGGCGTGTTTATGTAAATGTCCAAATTTTAACAATATATACGTGTCAATAAATCAAATGTAATTTTGACTGATGGTTTTTCAAACCTAACATGCTTAAAGATGACATCACTCTGAAGTACTGTGCAAAGAATGGCCATGCTAAAATTCCCATTTTCTGGTCAAAAATGTTCTAATTTGGTAAATTAATAGTACAGGCCAACAGGAATCCACAAACCAAGAATGACCGACATACGCCACTAGGGGCACTACAGGACAAGCCAAAATTCCCATTTTCTGGTCAAAATGTTCTAATTCGGTACAAGAATAGTACAGGCCAACAGGAATCCACAAACCAAGAATGACCGACATTCGCCACTAGGGGCACTACAGGACAAGCCAAAATTCCCATTTTCTGGTCAAAAATTTTCTAATTTGGTACTTTGATACTACAGGCCAACAGGAACCCACATACCAAGTGTGGCCCACATTCGCTCTTAGGGGTGCTACAGGCTACTCCAAAATTTCGTTTTCTGGTCAAAAACGCTCTAATTTGGTACATTGATACTGCAGGTCAACAGGAACCCTCAAACCAAGAATGGCTAACATTCGCCCTTAGGGGCACTACAGGCCATGCCGAAATTCCCATTTTCTGGTCAAAAATGTTCTAATTTGGTACATTAATAGTACAGGCCAAAAGGAATCCACAAACCAAGAATGACCGACATTCACCACTAGGTGGCGCTTAGAGGCCGCCTAAATTCCCATTTTCTGGTCAAAAAGTTATAATTTGGTACATTGATACTACAGGCCAACAGGAACCCACAAACCAAGTATGGCCCACATTCGCCATTAGGGGGCTTACAGGCCACTCCCAAAATTTCGTTTTCTGGTCAAAAATTTTCTAATATGGTACATTGATACTACTGGCCAACAGGAACCCACAAACAAAGAATGGCCAACATTCGCCCTTAGGGGGCACTAGAGGCCACTCCAAAATTCCCATTTTATGGTCAAAAATGTTCTAATTTGGTACATTGATACTACAGGCCAACAGGAACCCATCAAACCAAGAATGGCTCAACATTCACCCCTAGGGGCGCTTACAGGCCATTCCAAAATTCCCATTTTCTGGTCAAATATTTTCTAATTTTGTACATTGATACTACAGGCCAACAGGAACCCACAAACCAAGAATGGCCCACATTCGACCATAGGTGGCGCTACAGGCCACGCCCCAAAAAAATATTTTCAAAGTGATACCATTTCCACGCCATTTGACCAATTCTTCTGAAACTTGGTGTACATGCCTCATTTCTCATTGGGAACAAAAAGCCTCAAGGATCCATAAGGTCCGTATGGATTTTCCTGTACATTGAAAATGTTTCGCTTAGGATTCAGACAAAGACATGTTTTTTGAATTCATTAATTGGGAGGGTTTATCCCCAACCATCTACTGATCAATTTTAAATGATTTGCCATTTTGAGGAGGAATCCGCATTGCTGCTTGCAGCTATATTTATTATTATTATTATTATTATTATTCTTCCTTGAGCCCCAATAGCTCAAAAAGTCACTGGTCAAAATTTTCTAAATTGGCACATTGATACTCCATGCCAACGGGTACCCCCAAACCAAGAATGGTCAACATTCGCCCATAGGTGGCGCTACAGGCCACGCCCAAAAAACAAATATTCAAAGTGATACCATTTCCACGCCATTTGTCCAAATCTTCTGAAACTTGGTGTACATGCCTCATTCCTCATGGGGAACAAAAAGCCTCAAGAACCCATAACTTCCGCCATGATGGATTTTTCCAGTACGCTGAAAATTTGCTAAAACCTACAAAACTCTTCTTCTCCTGAACCGTAGCTCCAATTGACTTGAAATTTGGTACACATGTGTAGAATTGACAGTCCTTGAAAACGCTACTTAGGAAAAATGAATACGATACAAAATGGCTGAAAGGGGCGTGTTTATGTAAATGTCCAAATTTTAACAATATATACGTGTCAATAAATCAAATGTAATTTTGACTGATGGTTTTTCAAACCTAACATGCTTCAAGATGACATCACTCTGAAGTACTGTGCAAAGAATGGCTAACATTCTGCCTCTAGGGGGCGTTACAGGCCATGCCGAAATTCCCATTTTCTGGTCTAAAATGTTCTAATTTGGTACAATGGTACTACAGGCCAACAGGAATCCACAAACCAAGAATGGCCGACATTCGCCACTAGGGGGCACTAAAGGCCAAGCCAAAATTCCCGTTTTCTGGTCAAAAATGTTCTAATTTGGTACATTGATACTACAGGCCAACAGGAACCCACAATACCAAGAATGGCCTACATTCGCCTCTTAGGGGCACTTACAGGCTACTCCAAAATTTCGTCTTTCTGGTCAAAAACGCTCTAATTTGGTACATTGATACTGCAGGTCAACAGGAACCCTCAAACCAAGAATGGCTAACATTCTGCCTTAGGGAGCACTACAGGCCATGCCAAAATTCCCATTTTCTGGTCAAAAATGTTCTAATTTGGTACATTAATAGTACAGGCCAAAAGGAATCCACAAACCAAGAATGACCGACATTCACCACTAGGTGGCTTAGAGGCCAGCTTAAATTCCCATTTTCTGGTCAAAAAGTTATAATTTGGTACATTGATACTACAGGCCAACAGGAACCCACAAGACCAAGTATGGCCCATCATTCTGCCATTAGGGGGCTTACAGGCCACTGCCCAAAATTTCGCATTTTCTGGTCTAAAATGTTCTAATTTGGTACAATGGTACTACAGGCCAACAGGAACCCACAAACCAAGAATGGCCAACATTCGCCATTAGGGGCACTACAGGTAATTCCCAAATGTCCCATTTTCTGGTCAAACATGTTCTAATTTGGTACATTGATTCTACAGGCCAACAGGAACCCTCAAACCAAGAATGGCTCAACATTCACCCCTAGGGGCGCTTACAGGCCACTCCAAAATTCCCATTTTCTGGTCAAATATTTTCTAATTTTGTACATTGATACTACAGGCCAACAGGAACCCACAAACCAAGAATGGCCCACATTCGCCCATAGGTGGCGCTACAGGCCACGTCCCAAAAAATATTTTCAAAGTGATACCATTTCCACGCCTATTTGTCCAATTCTTCTGAAACTTGGTGTACATGCCTCATTTCTCATTGGGAACAAAAAGCCTCAAGGATCCATAAGGTCCGTATGGATTTTCCTGTACATTGAAAATGTTTCGTTTAGGATTCAGACAGAAATACATGTTTTTTGAATTCATCCATTGAGAGGGTTTAACCCCAACCATCTACTGATCAATTTGAAATGATTTGCCATTTTGAGGAGGAATCTGCGATTGCTGCTTGCAGCTATATTATATTATTATTATTATTATTATTATTATTATTCTTCTCCTTGAGCCCCAATAGCTCAAAAAGTCACTGGTCAAAAGTTTTCTAAATTGGCACATTGATAGTCCATGCCAACGGGTACCCCCAAACCAAGAATGGCCAACATTCGCCCATAGGTGGCGCTACAGGCCACGCCCAAAAAACAAAATTCAAAGTGATACCATTTCCACGCCATTTGTCCAAATCTTCTGAAACTTGGTGTACATGCCTCATTCCTCATGGGGAACAAAAAGCCTCAAGAACCCATAACTTCCGCCATGATGGATTTTTCCAGCACGCTGAAAATTTGCTAAAACCTACAAAACTCTTCTTCTCCTGAACCGTAGCTCCAATTGACTTGAAATTTGGTACACATGTGTAGAATGGACAGTCCTTGAAAACGCTACTTAGGAAAAATGAATACGATACAAAATGGCTGAAAGGGGCGTGTTTATGTAAATGTCCAAATTTTAACAATATATACGTGTCAATAAATCAAATGTAATTTTGACTGATGGTTTTTCAAACCTAACATGCTTCAAGATGACATCACTCTGAAGTACTGACGCAAAGAATGGCTAACATTCAGCCTCTAGGGGGCTTACAGGCCATGCCGAAATTCCCATTTTCTGGTCTAAAATGTTCTAATTTGGTACAATGGTACTACAGGCCAACAGGAACCCACAAACCAAGAATGGCCGACATTCAGCCACTAGGGGGCTTAAAGGCCATGCCAAAATTCCCGTTTTCTGGTCAAAAATGTTCTAATTTGGTACATTGATACTACAGGCCAACAGGAACCCACAAACCAAGAATGGCCAACATTCACCCCTAGGGGGCTTACAGGCCATGCCGAAATTCCCATTTTCTGGTCTAAAATGTTCTAATTTGGTACAATGGTACTACAGGCCAACAGGAACCCACAAACCAAGAATGGCCAACATTCGCCATTAGGGGCGCTACAGGTAATTCCCTAAAAGTCCCATTTTCTGGTCAAACATTTTCTAATTTGGTACATTGATTCTACAGGCCAACAGGAACCCACAAACCAAGAATGGCCCACATTCACCCCTAGGGGTGCTTACAGGCCACTCCAAAATTCCCATTTTCTGGTCAAATATTTTCTAATTTTGTACATTGATACTACAGGCCAACAGGAACCCACAAACCAAGAATGGCCCACATTCGACCATAGGTGGTGCTACAGGCCACGCCCCAAAAAAATATTTTCAAAGTGATACCATTTCCACGCCTATTTGTCCAATTCTTCTGAAACTTGGTGTACATGCCTCATTTCTCATTGGGAACAAAAAGCCTCAAGGATCCATAAGGTCCGTATGGATTTTCCTGTACATTGAAAATGTTTCGCTTAGGATTCAGACAGAAGTACATGTTTTTTGAATTCATTCATTGGGAGGGTTTATCCCCAACCATCTACTGATCAATTTTAAATGATTTGCCATTTTGAGGAGGAATCTGCTGATTGCTGCTTGCAGCTATATTTATTATTATTATTATTATTATTATTCTTCTCCTTGAGCCCCAATAGCTCAAAAAGTCACTGGTCAAAATTTTCTAAATTGGCACATTGATAGTCCATGCCAACGGGTACCCCCAAACCAAGAATGGCCCACATTCGCCCATAGGTGGCGCTACAGGCCACGCCCAAAAAAACAAAATTCAAAGTGATACAATTTCCACGCCATTTGTCCAAATCTTCTGAAATTTGGTGTACATGCCTCATTCCTCATGGGGAACAAAAAGCCTCAAGAACCCATAACTTCCGCCATGATGGATTTTCCCGTGACGCTGAAAATTTGCTAAAACCTACAAAACTCTTTCTTCTCCTGAACCGTAGCTCCAATTGACTTGAAATTTGGTACACATGTGTAGAATGGACATCCTTGAAAACGCTACTTAGGAAAAATGAATACGATACAAAATGGCTGAAAGGGGCGTGTTTATGTAAATGTCCAAATTTTAACAATATATACGTGTCAATAAATCAAATGTAATTTTGACTGATGGTTTTTCAAACCTAACATGCTTCAAGATGACATCACTCTGAAGTACTGTGCAAAGAATGGCCATGCCAAAATTCCCATTTTCTGGTCAAAAATGTTCTAATTTGGTAAATTAATAGTACAGGCCAACAGGAATCCACAAACCAAGAATGACCGACATACGCCACTAGGGGCACTACAGGACAAGCCAAAATTCCCATTTTCTGGTCAAAATGTTCTAATTCGGTACAAGAATAGTACAGGCCAACAGGAATCCACAAACCAAGAATGACCGACATTCGCCACTAGGGGGCACTACAGGACAAGCCAAAATTCCCATTTTCTGGTCAAAAATTTTCTAATTTGGTACTTTGATACTACAGGCCAACAGGAACCCACATACCAAGTGTGGCCTACATTCGCCCTTAGGGGGCTTACAGGCTACTCCAAAATTTCGCTTTCTGGTCAAAAACGCTCTAATTTGGTACATTGATACTGCAGGTCAACAGGAACCCTCAAACCAAGAATGGCCAACATTCGCCTTAGGGGCACTACAGGCCATGCCTAAATTCCCATTTTCTGGTCAAAAATGTTCTAATTTGGTACATTAATAGTACAGGCCAAAAGGAATCCACAAACCAAGAATGACCGACATTCACCACTAGGTGGCGTTAGAGGCCAGTCGAAATTCCCATTTTCTGGTCAAAAAGTTATAATTTGGTACATTGATACTACAGGCCAACAGGAACCCACAAACCAAGTATGGCCCACATTCGCCATTAGGGGGCTTACAGGCCACTCCCAAAATTTCGCTTTCTGGTCAAAATTTTCTAATATGGTACATTGATACTACTGGCCAACAGGAACCCACAAACAAAGAATGGCTAACATTCGCCCTTAGGGGGCACTAGAGGCCACTCAAATTCCCATTTTATGGTCAAAAATGTTCTAATTTGGTACATTGATACTACAGGTCAACAGGAACCCTCAAACCAAGAATGGCTAACATTCACCCCTAGGGGCGCTACAGGTAATTCCTAAAAGTCCCATTTTCTGGTCAAATATTTTCTAATTATGTACATTGATACTACAGGCCAACAGGAACCCACAAACCAAGAATGACCCACATTTGCCCATAGGAGGCGCTACAGGCCACGCTCCAAAAAAATATTTTCAAAGTGATACCATTTCCACGCCATTTAACCAATTCTTCTGAATCTTGGTGTACATGCCTCATTTCTCATTGGGAACAAAAAGCCTCAAGGATCCATAAGGTATGATGGATTTTCCTGTAGACTGAAAATGTTTCGCTTAGGATTCAGACAGAAATACATGTTTTTTGAATTCATCCATTGAGAGGGTTTAACCCCAACCATCTACTGATCAATTTGAAATGATTTGCCATTTTGAGGAGGAATCAGCATTGCTGCTTGCAGCTATATTTATTATTATTATTATTTCTTCTCCTTGAGCCCCAATAGCTCAAAAAGTCACTGGTCAAAATTTTCTAAATTGGCACATTGATACTCCATGCCAACGGGTACCCCCAAACCAAGAATGGCCCACATTCGCCCATAGGTGGCGCTTACAGGCCACGCCCAAAAAACAAAATTCAAAGTGATACAATTTCCACGCCATTTGTCCAAATCTTCTGAAATTTGGTGTACATGCCTCATTCCTCATGGGGAACAAAAAGCCTCAAGAACCCATAACTTCCGCCATGATGGATTTTCCCATGACGCTGAAAATTTGCGAAAACCTACAAAACTCTTCTTCTCCTGAACCGTAGCTCCAATTGACTTGAAATTTGGTACACATGTGTAGAATGGACATCCTTGAAAACGCTATTTAGGAAAAAATGAATACGATACAAAATGGCTGAAAGGGGCGTGTTTATGTAAATGTCCAAATTTTAACAATATATACGTGTCAATAAATCAAATGTAATTTTGACTGATGGTTTTTCAAACCTAACATGCTTAAAGATGACATCACTCTGAAGTACTGTGCAAAGAATGGCCATGCCAAAATTCCCATTTTCTGGTCAAAAATGTTCTAATTTGGTAAATTAATAGTACAGGCCAACAGGAATCCACAAACCAAGAATGACCGACATACGCCACTAGGGGGCACTACAGGACAAGCCAAAATTCCCATTTTCTGGTCAAAATGTTCTAATTCGGTACAAGAATAGTACAGGCCAACAGGAATCCACAAACCAAGAATGACCGACATTCGCCACTAGGGGGCACTACAGGACAAGCCAAAATTCCCATTTTCTGGTCAAAAATTTTCTAATTTGGTACTTTGATACTACAGGCCAACAGGAACCCACATACCAAGTGTGGCCCACATTCGCCTCTTAGGGGGCTTACAGGCTACTCCAAAATTTCGTTTTCTGGTCAAAAACGCTCTAATTTGGTACATTGATACTGCAGGTCAACAGGAACCCTCAAACCAAGAATGGCTAACATTCGCCTCTAGGGGGCACTACAGGCCATGCCGAAATTCCCATTTTCTGGTCAAAAATGTTCTAATTTGGTACATTAATAGTACAGGCCAAAAGGAATCCACAAACCAAGAATGACCGACATTCACCACTAGGTGGCGCTTAGAGGCCAGCCGAAATTCCCATTTTCTGGTCAAAAAGTTATAATTTGGTACATTGATACTACAGGCCAACAGGAACCCACAAACCAAGTATGGCCCACATTCGCCATTAGGGGGCTTACAGGCCACTCCCAAAATTTCGTTTTCTGGTCAAACATTTTCTAATATGGTACATTGATACTACTGGCCAACAGGAACCCACAAACAAAGAATGGCTAACATTCGCCTTAGGGGCACTAGAGGCCACTCGAAATTCCCATTTTATGGTCAAAAATGTTCTAATTTGGTACATTGATACTACAGGTCAACAGGAACCCTCAAACCAAGAATGGCTAACATTCACCCCTAGGGGCGCTTACAGGTAATTCCCAAAAGTCCCATTTTCTGGTCAAATATTTTCTAATTATGTACATTGATACTACAGGCCAACAGGAACCCACAAACCAAGAATGACCCACATTTGCCCATAGGAGGCGCTACAGGCCACGCCCCAAAAAATATTTTCAAAGTGATACCATTTCCACGCCATTTAACCAATTCTTTTGAATCTTGGTGTACATGCCTCATTTCTCATTGGGAACAAAAAGCTTCAAGGATCCATAAGGTATGATGGATTTTCCTGTAGACTGAAAATGTTTCGCTTAGGATTCAGACAGAAATACATGTTTTTTGGATTCATCCATTGAGAGGGTTTAACCCCAACCCTCTACTGATCAATTTGAAATGATTTGCCATTTTGAGGAGGAATCATTGCTGCTTGTAGTTATATTTAGATTCTCCGAGGAGGAATCTATTGTATTTGTCGGTTTTATTATTATTATTATTATTATTATTATTATTATTATTATTATTATTATTCTTCTCCTTGAGCCCCAATAGCTCAAAAAGTCACTGGTCAAAAATTTTCTAAATTGGCACATTGATACTCCATGCCAACGGGTACCCCCAAACCAAGAATGGTCAACATTCGCCCATAGGTGGCGCTACAGGCCACGCCCAAAAAACAAAAATTCAAAGTGATATAATTTCCACCCCATTTGTCCAAATCTTCTGAAACTTTGTAAACATGCCTCATTTCTCATGGGGAACAAAAAGCCTCAAGGACCCATACTTCTGCCATTATGGATTTTCCTGTACAGTGAAAATTTTGGAAAACCTACAAAACTCTTCTTCTCCTGAACCTCAGCTCCAATTGACTTGGAATTTGGCACACGTGTGTAGTATGTATGTCTTTCCAAACGCTACTTAGCAAAAATGAATACAATACAAAATGGCTGAAATGGACGTGTTTATGTAAATGTACACACAAAAGATGATCAAAATTTTTAAAATCCCATTGATTTACAATGGCTGAGCAAAAGTGCTCCTCTACTGGACAAATATGGTCCACATGTAAAATCCCATTCACTTACATTGGCTGAGCAAAGAGGCTCCCTCTACTGGAGTAACTCTGTCTACCACATGCAGCTCTTCTGTAGCAATCTCTAATGAAGCATTTCGGTCTCCTAGTGGGTGGAGCTCCAGACTTAGACTACAGAAGACATTTTATGCCTGCACGGAGGTATGTCAAATCAATTGTGTGTCTTAATGCTTTCCAGTTTGAACATTCAGCCGATTTTACACTATTCAACTCAACAAAGGCAAAACAACTCAAATAAATGTTTTCGAAGCAGTTTGTGTGACACAGCGAAGCGAGCCGCCGCTGCCTAACGCTCGCACGCCGATGAGAGTTCGCTTCCTTCTTATGCGTTTCAACGGACAATTTCATACACCAAAATACATGATATATTGGGGTGTCTGCTATATCTCAAGTGAACAAACAGTTGATAAAGAAATCGGGTATCAATATATTGAATTATGAATTATTGAAGGGGTCTAGTGATGCCGCTGTGATGTCCTGTTAGATTTTTCTCTATCGAGACAGCTGCTAACGTATCAAAACTTCCGAGTATGATGTTGTTTAATTGTCTCTGACAACACGCAATCCTCGAGGCGAGATCATTTTTGCTCGCGATCTTCACGAAGGTTTGTTGGTTGTGTACAATGGTTGCCTGCTTGAACATTCAAGCCGATTTTACACTATTCAACTCAACAAAGGCAAAACAACTCAAATAAATGTTTTCGAAGCAGTTTGTGTGACACAGCGAAGCGAGCCGCGTCACGACTAACGCCGCGACGCCGATGAGAGTTCGCCACAGCTTCATGCGCTTGAACGACAATTTCATACACCAAAATACATGATATATTGGGGTGTCTGTTATGTATCAAGTGAACAAACAGTTGATAAAGAAATTGGGTATCAATATATTTAATTATGAATTATTGTGAACAACACGGATGCCGCTGTGGTGTCCTGTTAAGATTTTTCTCTCAAACAGCTGCTAACAGCTTAAACAAAATACTGCGCTATTTTTGCACATACAGATACATTTAATACATCGTCACAAACTATGAAAGTTGTACTTTTATTTGTTGTAAAATAAAGAAAATAAACCGTGTGCTCTTTGTCTAAGCTTAATATCTTTCTGAAACACGCCACAAAAACTTACACAAACATGAAACATATGTCTAAAGAAAGTAGGGATGGGCTGATCAATCCTAACGTATCAAAACTTCCGAGAATGATGTTGTTTAATTGTCTCTGACAACACGCAAACCGCGAGGCGTAGATCATTTTTGCTCGCGATCATCATGAAGGTTTGTCGGTTGTATACAATGTTTGCCTGTTTGAACATTCAAGCCATTTTACACTATTCAACTCAACAAATGTCAAAACAACTCAAATACATGTTTACGAAGCTGTTTGTGTGACACAGCGAGCCGCTGCGCGCCTAACTCACGCACTCCGATGTCTTTCGCTGCTGCTTGCGCCTGAACGGACAATTTCATACAACAGAGTGTCAAAATACATGATATATTGAGGAGTCTGTTATGTCTCAAGTGAACAAACAGTTGAGAAAGAAATCTGAATAATTATATTTTATTCTGGCATTATTCCAGATGACGCCCTGCTATATTTTTCTCTCGAAACAGCTGAAACAACTTAAACAAAATACTGCGCCATTTTTGCCCATACAGAAACATGCAAGACATCATTACTTAACTATGAAATGTGTACTTTTATTTGTGTACACTTACAATAACAACAAAACCTTGTGCTTTTGTAAAATAAATAAACAGGGTGCTCAGTCTCTGTCTTCGCGATTATTTTTCTGAAACACGCCACAAAATTCAAGTGAACAAAATCAACCATTCACGTAGTCTGTATTTTATCATCTCACAATGAATACAAATGCAACAAGCATGGCACAAAACGAAAATAATGATACTTCTCAGTTCTCAAAAGATTAAACTGAACTGTGCCTTAAGTATCGTATCATGCGATAAAAGCCTCTTAAAGAGACAGTAACAATTTAGCCTTCGCCCTGAACATAGACATTCCCAAGTAATTGAGAAGTACAAATGGTATTATTTTAAGTTTTTTATTTCTCTCTTACCTTGTAAAATGCCACGTTTTTGAATGGCATGTAAACACAATCACTCCATTTTTTTCACTGGATCTGTTGCTATTTTAATGATTTAAAAATCAAAGCACTGACCATTTAAAGTGTGAGCTTGTAGGCTACATTTTGAAATAGTTATAAACAGTCACAGCTATACAGTGTTATTATGTGCCTAGATAGTCTTTCAAATAAAATTGCTTGTGATATGCTTATGTAAATCACACAAAAAAACAGAAAAAAATCTTAAGAGAGAAGTGAAAGTGAAAGTAGAGATTTTCAAAGTGATTTTTCATTCAAAGTGATACAATTTCCACGCCATTTGTCTAAATCTTCTGAAACTTGGTGTACATGCCTCATTCCTCATGGGGAACAAAAAGCCTTAAGGACCCATAACTTTCACCATGATGGATTTTCCCAGACGCTGAAAATTTGCTAAAACCTAAAAATACTCTTTCTTCTCCTGAACCGTGAGCTCCAATTGACTTGAAATTTGGTACACATTTGTAGAATGGACATCCTTGAAAACATTACTTAGGAAAAATGAATGTGATACAAAATGTCTGAAAGGGGCGTGTTTATGTAAATGTCCAAATTTTAACAATATATACCTGTCAATAAATCAAATGTAATTTTGACTGATGGTTTTTCAAACCTAACATGCTTCAAGATGACATCACTCTGAAGTACTGCACAAAGAATGGTCGACATTCTGCCCCTAGGGGGCTTACAGGCCATGTCGAAATTCCCATTTTCTGGTCTAAAATGTTCTAATTTGGTACAATGGTACTACAGGCCAACAGGAACCCACAAACCAAGAATGGCCGACATTCGCCACTAGGGGGCTTAAAGGCCACGCCAAAATTCCCGCTTTCTGGTCAAATTTTTTTAATTTGGTACATTGATACTACAGGCAGACAGGAACCCACAAACCAAGAATGGACAACATTCACCCCTAGGGGCGCTTACAGGCCATGCCAAAATTCCCATTTTCTGGTCAAAAATGTTCTAATTTGGTACACTGATACTACATGCCAACAGGAACCCACAAACCACTTAATGGCCAACATTCGCCATTAGGGGCGCTTACAGGTAATTCCAAAAATCCCATTTTCTGGTCAAACATTTTCTAATTTGGTGTATTGATTCTACAGGCCGACAGGAACCCACAAACCAAGAAAGGCCCACATTCGCCCCTAGGGGCGCTACAGGCCACTCCAAAATTCCCATTTTCTGGTCAAATATTTTCTAATTTTGTACATTTATACTACAGGCCAACAGGAACCCACAAACCAAGAATGACCAACATTTGCCCATAGGTGGCGCTTACAGGCCACGCCCCAAATTTTTTTTTTCAAAATGATATAATATCCACCCCATTTGTCCAATTCTTCTGAAACTTGGTGTACATGCCGCATTTCTCATTGGGAACAAAAAGCCTCAAGGATCCATAAGGTCCGTATGGATTTTCCTGTACATTGAAAATGTTTTGTTTAGGAATCAGACTAAGACATGTTTTTTGAATTCCTTAATTGGGAGGGTTTATCCCCAACCATCTACTGATCAATTTTAAATGATTTGCCATTTTGAGGAGGAATCCGCATTGCTGCTTGCAGCTATATTTATTATTATTATTATTATTATTATTCTTCTCCTTGAGCCCAAATAGCTCAAAAAGTCACTGGTCAAAAGTTTTCTAAATTGGCACATTGATAGTCCATGCCAACGGGTACCCCCAAACCAAGAATGGTCAACATTCGCCCATAGGTGGCGCTACAGGCCACGCCCAAAAAAAATATTTTCAAAGTGATACCATTTCCACGCCATTTGTCCAAATCTTCTGAAACTTGGTGTACATGCCTCATTTCTCATGGGGAACAAAAAGCCTCAAGAACCCATAACTTCCGCCATGATGGATTTTCCCAGACGCTGAAAATTTGCTAAAACCTACAAAACTCTTCTTCTCCTGAACCGTGAGCTCCAATTGACTTGAAATTTGGTACACATGTGTAGAATTGAAGTCTTTGAAAACGCTACTTAGGAAAAATGAATACGATACAAAATGGCTGAAAGGGGCGTGTTTATGTAAATGTCCAAATTTTAACAATATATACGTGTCAATAAATCAAATGTAATTTTGACTGATGGTTTTTCAAACCTAACATGCTTCAAGATGACATCACTCTGAAGTACTGCGCAAAGAATGGCTAACATTCGCCCTTAGGGGGCTTACAGGCCATGCTGAAATTCCCATTTTCTGGTCTAAAATGTTCTAATTTGGTACAATGGTACTACAGGCCAACAGGAACCCACAAACCAAGAATGGCCGACATTCGCCACTAGGGGGCTTAAAGGCCATGCCAAAATTCCCGCTTTCTGGTCAAAAATGTTCTAATTTGGTACATTGATACTACAGGCCAACAGGAACCCACAAACCAAGAATGGCCAACATTCACCCCTAGGGGCGCTTACAGGCCATGCCGAAATTCCCATTTTCTGGTCTAAAATGTTCTAATTTGGTACAATGGTACTACAGGCCAACAGGAACCCACAAACCAAGAATGGCCAACATTCGCCATTAGGGGGCTTACAGGTAATTCCCAAAAGTCCCATTTTCTGGTCAAACATTTTCTAATTTGGTACATTGATTCTACAGGCCAACAGGAACCCATCAAACCAAGAATGGCCCACATTCGCCCCTAGGGGCGCTTACAGGCCACTCCAAAATTCCCATTTTCTGGTCAAATATTTTCTAATTTTGTACATTGATACTACAGGCCAACAGGAACCCACAAACCAAGAATGGCCCACATTCGACCATAGGTGGTGCTACAGGCCACGTCCCAAAAAAATATTTTCAAAGTGATACCATTTCCACGCCATTTGTCCAATTCTTCTGAAACTTGGTGTACATGCCTCATTTCTCATTGGGAACAAAAAGCCTCAAGGATCCATAAGGTCCGTATGGATTTTCCTGTACATTGAAAATGTTTCGTTTAGGATTCAGACAAAGACATGTTTTTTGAATTCCTTAATTGGGAGGGTTTATCCCCAACCATCTACTGATCAATTTTAAATGATTTGCCATTTTGAGGAGGAATCAGCATTGCTGCTTGCAGCTATATTTATTATTATTATTATTCTTATTCTTCTCCTTGAGCCCCAATAGCTCAAAAAGTCACTGGTCAAAATTTTCTAAATTGGCACATTGATACTCCATGCCAACGGGTACCCCTAAACCAAGAATGGCCCACATTCGCCCATAGGTGGCGCTACAGGCCACGCCCAAAAAACATAAATTCAAAGTGATACAATTTCCACGCCATTTGTCCAAATCTTCTGAAACTTGGTGTACATGCCTCATTCCTCATGGGGAACAAAAAGCCTCAAGAACCCATAACTTCCGCCATGATGGATTTTCCCGTACGCTGAAAATTTGCTGAAAACCTACAAAACTCTTCTTCTCCTGAACCGTAGCTCCAATTGACTTGAAATTTGGTACACATGTGTAGAATGGACATCCTTGAAAACGTTACTTAGGAAAAATGAATACGATACAAAATGGCTGAAAGGGGCGTGTTTATGTAAATGTCCAAATTTTAACAATATATACGTGTCAATAAATCAAATGTAATTTTGACTGATGGTTTTTCAAACCTAACATGCTTAAAGATGACATCACTCTGAAGTACTGTGCAAAGAATGGCCATGCCAAAATTCCATTTTCTGGTCAAAAATGTTCTAATTTGGTAAATTAATAGTACAGGCCAACAGGAATCCACAAACCAAGAATGACCGACATACGCCACTAGGGGGCACTACAGGACAAGCCAAAATTCCCATTTTCTGGTCAAAATGTTCTAATTCGGTACAAGAATAGTACAGGCCAACAGGAATCCACAAACCAAGAATGACCGACATTCGCCACTAGGGGCACTACAGGACAAGCCAAAATTCCCATTTTCTGGTCAAAAATTTTCTAATTTGGTACTTTGATACTACAGGCCAACAGGAACCCACATACCAAGTGTGGCCCACATTCGCTCTTAGGGGCGCTACAGGCTACTCCAAAATTTCGTTTTCTGGTCAAAAACGCTCTAATTTGGTACATTGATACTGCAGGTCAACAGGAACCCTCAAACCAAGAATGGCTAACATTCGCCTCTAGGGGGCACTACAGGCCATGCCGAAATTCCCATTTTCTGGTCAAAAATGTTCTAATTTGGTACATTAATAGTACAGGCCAAAAGGAATCCACAAACCAAGAATGACCGACATTCACCACTAGGTGGCTTAGAGGCCAAGCCGAAATTCCCATTTTCTGGTCAAAAAGTTATAATTTGGTACATTGATACTACAGGCCAACAGGAACCCACAAACCAAGTATGGCCCACATTCGCCATTAGGGGCGCTTACAGGCCACTCCCAAAATTTCGTTTTCTGGTCAAAAATTTTCTAATATGGTACATTGATACTACTGGCCAACAGGAACCCACAAACAAAGAATGGCCAACATTCGCCCTTAGGGGCACTAGAGGCCACTCCGAAATTCCCATTTTATGGTCAAAAATTTTCTAATTTGGTACATTGATACTACAGGTCAACAGGAACCCTCAAACCAAGAATGGCCAACATTCACCCCTAGGGGCGCTACAGGTAATTCCCAAAAGTCCCATTTTCTGGTCAAATATTTTCTAATTATGTACATTGATACTACAGGCCAACAGGAACCCACAAACCAAGAATGACCCACATTTGCCCATAGGAGGCGCTACAGGCCACGTCCCAAAAAATATTTTCAAAGTGATACCATTTCCACGCCATTTAACCAATTCTTTTGAATCTTGGTGTACATGCCTCATTTCTCATTGGGAACAAAAACGCCTCAAGGATCCATAAGGTATGATGGATTTTCCTGTAGACTGAAAATGTTTCGTTTAGGATTCAGACAGAAATACATGTTTTTTGGATTCATCCATTGAGAGGGTTTAACCCCAACCCTCTACTGATCAATTTGAAATGATTTGCCATTTTGAGGAGGAATCCGCATTGCTGCTTGCAGCTATATTTATTATTATTATTATTATTATTATTCTCCTTGAGCCCCAATAGCTCAAAAAGTCACTGGTCAAAAATTTTCTAAATTGGCACATTGATACTCCATGCCAACGGGTACCCCCAAACCAAGAATGGCCCACATTCGCCCATAGGTGGCGCTACAGGCCACGCCCAAAAAACAAAATTCAAAGTGATACAATTTCCACGCCATTTGTCCAAATCTTCTGAAATTTTGTGTACATGCCTCATTCCTCATGGGGAACAAAAAGCCTCAAGAACCCATAACTTCCGCCATGATGGATTTTCCCGTACGTTGAAAATTTGCGTAAAACCTACAAAACTCTTCTTCTCCTGAACCGTAGCTCCAATTGACTTGAAATTTGGTACACATGTGTAGAATGGACATCCTTGAAAACGTTACTTAGGAAAAATGAATACGATACAAAATGGCTGAAAGGGGTGTGTTTATGTAAATGTCCAAATTTTAACAATATATACGTGTCAATAAATCAAATGTAATTTTGACTGATGGTTTTTCAAACCTAACATGCTTCAAGATGACATCACTCTGAAGTACTGCGCAAAGAATGGCCAACATTCGCCCCTAGGGGGCGCTAAAGGCCACGCCAAAATTCCCGTTTTCTGGTCTAAAATGTTCTAATTTGGTAAAATGGTACTACAGGCCAACAGGAACCCACAAACCAAGAATGGCCGACATTCGCCACTAGGGGCGCTAAAGGCCACGCCAAAATTCCCGTTTTCTGGTCAAAAATGTTCTAATTTGGTACATTGATACTACATGCCAACAGGAACCCACAAACCAAGAATGGCCAACATTCGCCCCTAGGGGGCGCTACAGGCCACTCCAAAATTCCCATTTTCTGGTCAAACATTTTCTAATTTGGTACATTGATTCCATAGCCCAACAGGAACCCACAAACCAAGAATGGCCCACATTCGCCACTAGGGGGCGCTACAGGCCACTCCAAAATTCCCATTTTCTGGTCAAATATTTTCTAATTTTGTACATTGATACTACAGGCCAACAGGAACCCACAAACCAAGAATGGCCCACATTCGACCATAGGTGGCGCTACAGGCCACGCCCCCAAAAAATATTTTCAAAGTGATACCATTTCCACGCCATTTAACCAATTCTTTTGAATCTTGGTGTACATGCCTCATTTCTCATTGGGAACAAAAAAGCCTCAAGGATCCATCAGGTATGATGGATTTTCCTGTACACTGAAAATGCTTCGTTTAGTATTCAGACAGAAATACATGTTTTTTGGATTCATCCATTGAGAGGGTTTAACCCCAACCCTCTACTGATCAATTTTAAATGATTTGCCATTTTGAGGAGGAATCCGCATTGCTGCTTGCAGCTATATTTTAGCTTTGTTCTGTGTTATATTTGAGAGTCAACCAATAAAAATGTTAATTTGAAAAAGAATAGGACTGTAAATGGGGTCTTATGGATGCCTCACTTATGGACACACCACACAGAACTGACCTGGTTCCAAATTTATTATTTAACCAAATAATTACAGGCCTCCTCTTTTCTC
>NW_026266351.1:0-33686 GCF_025860055.1 Xyrauchen texanus
CAGGGTTAAGTGGTTAGGGTTAGGTATGGGGGCAGGGTTAAGTATGGGGGCAGGGTTAAGTGGTTAGGTGTGGGGTCAGGGCTAAGTGGTTAGAGTTAGGTATGGGGGCAGGGTTAAGTGGTTAGGGTTAGGGGCAGGGTTAGGTATGGGGGCAGGGTTAAGTGGCTAGGGTTAGGTATGGGGGCAGGATTAAGTGGTTAGGGTTAGGTATGGGGGCAGGGTTAAGTATGGGGCAGGGTTAAGTGGTTAGGTGTGGGGTCAGGGCTAAGTGGTTAGATTTAGGGTAAGGGTTAGCGATTAAGGGTTAGGTTTAGGGGTTAGGTTAAGGGGTTGAGTTTAGGGGTTAGGTTAAGGGGTTAGGTTAAGGGGTTAGGTTAAGGGGTTAGGTTAAGGGGTTAGGTTTAGGGGTTAGGTTAAGGGGTTAAGTTTAGGGGTTAGGTTAAGGGGTTAGGAAGTTAAGGAGGGTAGGCGCTAACAAGTGTGCACAGGCCATCAATGTCGCTCCCTCGACTGGATTCACTTCTCATTCAGGCCTTGGGGATATATAGTGCCTAATTTATTGATCCAAATTCTCTCTGCTCTTTTTCTCTGGGGCACGGACCACTGCGGGTTGGCCTGTAGGACCGTGACCGGAAGGATTCCCATCCGTGTTTAAGGAAATGTTGGACCAGGTAAGTGTTATTTTCTCTTCCTCTCAGAATGTTGTATTTATGTTGTGTCATTCTGACCAGAATGGTGTTGCCCGTCTCTCCCACATATTGAGCTCCACATTGTTTGCAGGTGATGAGGTAAATGCAGTTTTTACAGTGTACCGTTCCTGATTGGTAAGTACTGAAAACCTCTTTTGTAAACTTGTTTTGTACGAATCCTTTTTGTTCCAAATATTGTCCCTGATGTTTTGGTTTCGTGTTGTGAAGAGGATGGAGTTTGGCTCTAATTAGATAGTCTTGTAAACTTTTGTTTTTTCTAAATGCTGCTATAACTCTGTGGTTCTTCAATATTTGTGTCTGTCCCAATATGTTCTGGAAGTTGGACTTTACCTCTTTGGTCAGTTTCAGAGCGGCCGAGGAGTAAGTCAGGACAAAGGGGACGCCGGTCCCCTCCGCCTGGGCCCTGCTTGTCAAGTATGATTTAAAAACCTTTCTCAAGAAGGACCTGTTATATCCTCTGGGCCGGGCGCTTTGAAGAGGATTCGTGTACGCTTCTCTGAAGTCCCGTTCCTGGGTGCATATGCGACGGAACCTCAGGAGTCTGCGACTTGACGAGGCCTGAGTAAGTGTGTTTTGGGTGAAAACTGCTTTTTATGTAGTAGGGCATGCGTGTCGGTTTCTTTGAAGAAGACTTTAATGTCCAATTTGTGCGACGAAATGAAATCTGGACCCTTGTAAGTTGTGGTGTCCAGAAAGTCTACCGATAGGTGACTGGTGGTGGATTTTAATTTAATAGATGGGTTATGGTTATTTAGTGTCGCCACAAATTCCATGAACTCGTCTTCAGAGTGAGTCCATACTCCCCAGATATCATCTAGGTACCTAAAATAGTGAAGGGGCTGTTTTTGGCATCGGGATAAGGCCGAAGCCTCCCATTCTGCCATAAATATGTTAAGCGTAGGCGGGGCAAACTTCTTGCCCATCGCCGTGCCTTTAACTTGCAGGAAAAATTCCCCATTGAACTCAAAATCGTTTCTATTTAAATTGATGTCTAATAATTGGATGAGTTCTTTGTCGGGCCTGGAGGTGTCTGGGTTTTTTGAAAAATATTTTTAATGGCCTGAATTCCCTCTTGGATGTCGATGTTTGTGTAAAGGCCATCCACGTCCATAGTGAACAGGATGGCCTTTTGGGGAATTTTTAGTCTTTTGACTTTCTGGACAAAATCATACGTGTCTTTTATATAGCTGGGGTGGCCCGTCGAAAGAGGATTTAAGTAGAAATCTAAAAATTCTGCCGTATAGTACGTTTCACTGCCGTAATCGGATACTATAGGCCTTCCTGGGGAATTTCGTGAGGTTTGCTCCATTTGGTCGGGTCTTTGTGTATTTTGGGGAGCATGTAGAACCTCCTGCTTCTAGGTTCAGCGTTACCCAATAGGTAGGACTTTTGTTTTGCGTTGATGTGTTTTTTCTGATATAGGGTTTGGGTTATATTTTTAACCATAGGTACAGTGTCTAAAAAATGGGTCTATCCAATTTCTGGTAATATTTTAGGTCATTCAATTGTCTATATCCCTCCCATAAATATTGTTCTCGGTCCCATATGACTATCGCACTGCCCTTGTCTGCAGGTTTAATGACGATCTGTTTATTGCCCTTTAACTGTTTTAGAGCGTTCGTTTCCTCCAGAGTGAGGTTAAGCTCTTCCTGGGACGGTCTAAAATGTTTTTAAGATATTCCAGATCCTTTTCGAATAACGTCGCGGAGATCTGCGGGTAGTTTGTCTGCGGGTGGGACCCAGTCCGATTTGGGTGTGAACGGAGGGGATTTGAGTCAGTCTCATTTTGGAAATAGGCTGCCAATTTAAGTCTCCTGTGGTATTGTTGCAGGTCGTATCGCGTCTGCATTTCGAGGCGTTTTCTGCTCGTTCTACCCGATGGAATAAAAGTCAAACCCCTGTTGAGCAGGCAAAGTTGTGGGGGAGTGATATGGAATTTTTTAGATAGGATTACAACGTTTGATGCCCCTCCTGCGCATACAGGCTTGTGGGGATATTTATTTTAAATGTTGAAGCCAGTGCTGGAGCATGTTTCTGGCTGTGTCCACCGTCCAGTGTATATGGTCACTTTCAGTGTGAAATTCAGATCTGGACAGGGCGGAATGTGTTTTAAGTTGGCAGAAATATAGGCGTTCAGGATGGTCAATTGTGTCTGCTCCTTTGTTGGGAGCATTCCTGAAAAGTTCAACTCTGGAACCCAAATTTCTGCCAGTGGAAATTTTTCTTTTGCCGCTCTTAAAGCTGCCTGCATCTGTTTGATGGCAGTGTCTTTGGCGTTCTGCGCCCGGCTGTTAATCCCTAATGATAAGATGACGTGTTCCACGTCAGTGGAGACTGCGTTTTTATTGATCACAGCCTCCATGTGTCTGAACGTGGCCCCTGGATAGCTTTCTATTTGGAGGTCAGAATTCTTAAAAGGTGGAATTTTGGACAGATTGGAGTCCCCGATAACGAGCCATTTTTTTTCGCACACTCAGCTTCCATTCTATCATTTTTCTGGACGTGTTTAGGTGTCTATTCGGTCCGTCCTCCTGGGAGTCACGTCGTGCTCCAGAAGGTGTGTTGAGTTCGACACTTAAACGAGCCTGTGTGGCTGTCCTGAGGCTGGTGACTTTTTCGGGGCTTAAAGTGACTCTTTGTGAGCCGAGATTATCCCGTTCGCACTCTCCTTGATCCTCGATAAGGATGAGGTCTTGTTCCTGTCTGATACAGGGGTTGGGACGAACGCGAGGAGTGCGTTGTTCTTTTGGGGAGGCAGGGAGATTTATGGTAATCTCTGAATGACTGTCCGAGTCCTCCTTTCTAATAGGAGACCAATCGTTCGGTGGGTCTGTCATCGTGCATGCTGTTTTGGTCGGTTTTGTTACTAAGGGGGTGGATGTTTCAGACAGAGATTGTGCATCGGTCATGGTGTGCACCAAAGCCTGCACCTTAACCGTATTAGTCGTTGTGTTTTCTGGGAGAGGAGGAGCGGGAGAGAGATTTTGGGTCTCCGCTTCCTCCCTCGTTTCTCCAGAATCCAAGGCAGGGACGGAGGTGTGCCATCTCTCCCCTACTAACCCATGAGCCTCGTGTATTGTTTTGTCTTTCAGTCTTTTACCGATACCACGTTTAGCCCATAATATAGCCGTATTGAAACATTCCTCCCAGCCCTGGGAGGGAATGTGCTGGAGTTTAGCCATTTCTTCCACCAATGCGTCTTCATAATGGTTTTTAAGAATCAGCATAGTGGTATATGCCCAGTTTTTGGCATTGCCTTCAATGAGGGCTTGTGTTGTGGGGTTTGGCAAAGCTGGTTTGATGACCTCTGACAGGTGTTTTTCAATTTTGTCAATTGCAGGAGGCTGTTCCTGACTGATATTATTTTTGTGATGCACCAATTTGATGATTTTAAATAAGGTACGGGTTTTTGCTACAAAGTCAGGGTCATCTGAATGCTTGGGCTTTATTTTTGTTTCTGATGTGTGTTTTTATTTTGCAGGTGTGAGCGAACTTTCTGTGTTTTGTTCTGCACCCATCCCCGTGGTTCCTTCAGTAAAGGATTTTTGTTGGAACATCCATGTACGGGCCCCAAACGGGCCCGGGGTTCAAAAATTGTGGTCTGCCAGACCACTGATAAGACTGACTATGGTGAGTCGGTGCTGCCCTCATGTGGCCACCATATTTCACTACACGTGCATGCACTCTCTCTCCCTGTGCATGACGCTGGGCCTGATGGCCACCATATTTGACTGCGTCCGCATAGGAGAACGCTCTCTCTCCTGTGCGTGGCGCTCAGTGTCGCTGTAGGAGCGGGGCATAGGCCAGACTGTGCCATGCCTGGCAAGCCTGCGACCACGTGTGACCACCGTCCAACCATCCCTTTCTGGCCAAACCATAGTTTTAGGAAATGTTGTTGTGAATTTGTAAATGTAAAACTAAAGATTTTTCTTGAATAAATTGAAATCAGGTAAGTAAATCTAAAAAATTTTTTGTTTTTTTTGTAATTTATAAATCAAAGCAAGTCAAATAGAGTTAATCAAATAAAAATGCTTTTATGTTTTTATATGAACAGGCTGTTGCTTTAAATGTGAAAACAAAAGCAAAGAAATTAAGCTAAGTAAAACAATTTTTTGTGGGTTATATGTCAATATTTTTTTGAATGTAAACAAATCAAATAAAATAGCTTTTCTTAAGTTTTTTTTATATGTGAAAAAATTGTAAACTGAACAAGCCGTTGCAACGTTTCGGTTCTCTTGGAACCTTCTTCAGGCAGGCTTGTTGTAATTTTGAAAAATGTAAATCCCAAAATGAAAGATAAAAAAATTAAAAATAAAGAAACGAATCCCAAAGTGAATAAATCAATTGTCAAATAAAGAAATGAAAAGAGATCAAATTGTGTTGAGGATCAGAATAAAAAGTTTTTAAATTGCAAAGAGTGTTAGAGGCTTTCTCATTAAGAGCTGGAAGCAGTGAATGAGCTTCTGCATCCTCAGTTGTCCCTTTTTATAGTGTGGGGGGCGGGACTCAATTTGAATGAGTCAATAGGAGCTTCTCCCATACTTTTGGTTTAAAAAGAAACAGCTCTCAGCCAATCAGAAAAGTAGCTGTCTTTTCAAAATAATTTCAGAAGGGCTTTTTTAAAAATTTGAATGTAAATCATAGTGATGGAGGTGAAACTCAGTTTGAATGAGCCAATTGGAGCCTTTTCCATATTTTTGGTTTGAAAATAAACTATTTCCAGCCAGTCAGAACATTAGCTGTCCTTTCAAAAAATTATAGAAATACTTTATTTATATATATTTGATTTTAAATTATAGTTATATTATGTAATGTATTTAAAAGGATATATATATATATATATAAATTTGGATTGCATAAATGCACCCTAATCTATATTTGTTTATGATCATTATAACTAAAACACTGTGTAAATGACCCATATTTCTATTTTCCATGTATTTGGTTTATTATGATTATTTTAAGTAGACTGATTATTAGAAGGAAGTTGTAAACAGTTGAGCTACTTGCAAGCATGAGGCACGGGCTGGTAAGGTTTAGGGTAAGGGTTAGCGGTTAAGGGTTAGGTTAAGGGGTTAGGTTAAGGGGTTAGGTTTTTAGGGACAACGGCCCCCCCCATAACAGTCTCCCCAGACTGCTACAGTTTACTTAGGGGACTCGCAGAAAAGCACTGGCCGGCGCATGTTTCTGGTGGACCGATCGACCTTTGCCTAAATTACAAAAAAAAGGGAAATCCCTAACCAGGCCTGTTTGTGCCCCCCACATGGCCTTGAGACTTTCGGCCACTAGGGTTTTTTTGGAAAATCTTGATTCAAGAACATCCTTTATTTTACTTTTGTTCCAAACAAGTTCCAGTCCTATGCCTATTTGTACCCCCAGATGGCCTTGAGACTTATGGCTATTAGGTTAAAACTTTTAGATTTCTTCTATCGTCCTTCCTTGTTCTAAAGAGAAATTCCTGTCTGCACCTATTTGTACCCCCCACATGGCCTGGAGACTTTTGGCTATTAGGTTAACTCTTTAGATTTTTCCTACATTAGGGTTGGGTTGTTAGGGACAATGGCCCCCCCATAACAGTCTCCTCAGACTGCTATAGTTTATTAGGTTAAAACTTTTAGATTTCCTCTATCGTCCTTCCTTGTTCTAAAGAGAAATTCCTATCTGCGCCTATTTGTACCCCCCAGATGGCCCTAGCGATAAAAACAGGCTTTTTCAAGGAAAACAAATCATCCCAAAACCCATTCAGGCTACCCCCCAGAAAGTATTTTTTTAAAGGGGGAATATTAATGACACCTCATCAGTAGCAAGCCCCAGAATCTTCAGGTGTTTCAGCCTCTTCTTACTATACACCCTCCTCTGGGGAGGCCCGCCATAGGGGATCAGTCCCAGGCGTGTCACAATGTCCAATTACTACCCCTCTCTTCCAGAACCGCAATGTGTTTTTTTGGGTCTGGCTTATCCCCTTGTCTAACGTTATTTCTACATACAACCCCCCCACCTCCCTTCTTACAACATCCATTTATCAAGACAGACATTTCTGGGAGACCCCCGGAGTACCAACCTATCCTGAATATATACTCCCCAAACACATTCCTCCATATATCATTGAAATTCCTCCTAAAAAAATCCTAAAAAAATCTCTCCCCTCCAACCCTCTACACACCCGAAGACTATTGAAACCAGAAAAAACAAAGTAGGTTTGTGTAATGCCGTGTTGTGCAAAAATGTACTGTTGCAATGGTGGTGCTATTCACCAGTAAAAAAAGCTGCCCCCCATAAGTGCTTTGTCCTAGTGGACACAAGGGGGCAGTTTACTCACGTGATTCTCAACCCAGCCAACCTGATCGTTAACACCGCAAGGTATCCACAGGCTGCCCGAGAAGAGACTGAGAAGGATCTCATCTCGAAGGCTATGACTGGCAGATGCCAACGCATCAAGCTTCTACCAGAGATAACCCCCTAAAAGTTTACACAAGCCAAACAGACATCATCCTTACCAAGACAACCGGAGGCTGCAGAAACTTCTGACTAAACCAACGGTCCATCCAACCATCCATTATGAGAACCTAAACCATACCACCATGGTGACTACATGCTACCCACAATCCTCCATCCTAGTTTCCAAAAAAAACTTCTAACCATCAACGTGGAGGATATTCCCAATACTCAACTACCTCCACGTCATCTCCCTATCCCTACTCAAGGACTATAAGAAAAAGGGGGAAAAAAAAATATTCTTATGCCCCCTTTTTTGGTCTGACCCCTGCTATCCACTAGGGACCCACCTGTCTCCATCTGGGGAAGGCCTCCCAAGCCCCCCCTCCCGGAAAAAGGGAAGGGGGTTGTCACAACAAAAAAATTTTTTTGAAGAAAAAAGGCAGGTCAGTCTCTAACCAGATTAGAGACTGGGCAGGGTTAGTTAACCCGGTTTAGGAGTGGGGATACAGCTAACCCCTAGATGTGGGGTTAATTTTAGGGGTGGAGCTAGGGGGTTTGATTTAAGGTTAGGGGCGGGGGCAGGGTTAAGTGGTTGGGGTTAGGTATGGGGGCAGGGTTTAGTGGTTAGGTGTGGGGGCAGGGCTAAGTGGTTAGGGTTAGGTATAGGGGCAGGGTTAAGTGGTTAGGGGCAGGGTTAGGTGTGGGGGCTTTTTAAGTGGTTAGGGTTAGGTATGGGGGCAGGGTTAGGGTTAGGGGGTTAGGGTTAGGTTGTTAGGGACAACGGCCCCCCCCATAACAGTCCCCCCAGACTGCTATAGTTTACTTAGGGGACTCGCAGAAAAGCACTGGCCGGCGCATGTTTCTGGTGGACCGATCGACCTTTGCCTAAATTACAAAAAAAAGGGGGAATCCCTAACCAGGCCTGTTTGTGCCCCCCACATGGCCTTGAGACTTTCGGCCACTAGGGTTTTTTTGAAAAATCTTGATTCAAGAACATCCTTTATTTTACTTTTTGTTCCAAACAAGTTCCAGTCCTATGCCTATTTGTACCCCCAGATGGCCTTGAGACTTTTGGCTATTAGGTTAAAACTTTTAGATTTCTTCTATCGTCCTTCCTTGTTCTAAAGAGAAATTCCTGTCTGCGCCTATTTGTACCCCCACATGGCCTGGAGACTTTTGGCTATTAGGTTAACTCTTTAGATTTTTCCTACATTAGGGTTGGGTTGTTAGGGACAATGGCCCCCATATCAGTCTCCTCAGACTGTTATAGTTTATTAGGTTAAAACTTTTAGATTTCCTTTATCGTCCTTCCTTGTTCTAAAGAGAAATTCCTATCTGTGCCTATTTGTACCCCCAGATGGCCCTAGCGATAAAAACAGGCTTTTTCAAGGATAAAAAATCATCCCAAAACCCATTCAGGCTACCCCCAGAAAGTATTTTTTTAAAGGGGAATATTATTGACACCTCATCAGTAGCAAGCCCCAGAATCTTCAGGTGTTTCAGCCTCTTCTTACTATACACCCTCCTCTGGGAGGCCCGCCATAGGGGATCAGTCCCAGGCGTGTGTCACAATGTCCAATTACTACCCCTCTCTTCCAGAACCGCAATGTGTTTTTTTGGGTCTGGCTCATCCCCTTATCTAAAGTTATTTCTACATACAACCCCCCACCTCCCTTCTTACAACATCCATTTATCAAGACAGACATTTCTGGGAGGCCCCGGAGTACCAACCTATGCTGAATATATACTCCCCAAACACATTCCTCCATACACCATTGAAATTCCTCCTAAAAAAAATTCTAAAAAAATCTCTCCCCTCCAACCCTCTACACACCCGAAGACTAATGAAACAAAAAAAAACAAAATAGGTTGGTGTAATGCCGTGTTGTGCAAAAGTGTACTGTTGCAATGGTGGTGCTATTCACCAGTAAAAAAAGCTGCCCCCCATAAGTGCTTTGTCCTAGTGGACACAAGGGGGCAGTTTACTCACGTGATTCTCAACCCAGCCAACCTGATCGTTAACACCGCAAGGTATCCACAGGCTGCCCGAGAAGAGATTGAGAAGGATCTCATCTCGAAGGCTATGACTGGCGGATGCCAAAGCATCAAGCTTCTACCAGAGATAACCCCTAAAAGTTTATACAAGCCAAACAGACATCATCCTTACCAAGACAACCGGAGGCTGCAGAAACTTCTAACTAAACCAGCGGTTCATCCAACCATCCATTATGAGAACCTAAGTCATACCACCGTGGTGACTACCTGCTACCCACAATCCTCCATCCTAGTTTCCAAAAAAAACTTCTAACCGTCAACGTGGAGAATATTCCCAATACTCAACTGCCTCCACGTCATCTCCCTATCCCTACTCAAGGACTATAAAGAAGGGAAAAAAAAGGGGGAAAAAAAGGGGGAAAAAAAACCATGTCCCCCTCCCCTTCTGGTCCGACCCCTACTATCCACTAGGGACCCACCTGTCCCCACCTGGGGAAGGCCTCCCAAGCCCCCCTCCTGGAAATGGGAAGGGGATTGTCACCCTAATCTAACAAGATTAGAGACCGGGCAGGGTTAGTTAACCCGGTTTAGGGGTGGGGATACAGCTAACCCCTAGATATGGGGTTAATTTTAGGGGTGGAAGTAGGGGGTTTAGCTGGGCGGGGTCAGGTGCGGGGGCAGGGTTATGTGGTTGGGGTTAGGTATGGGGGCAGGGTTTAGTGGTTAGGGTTAGGGGCGGGGTTAGGTGTGGGGGCAGGGCTAAGTGGTTAGGGGCAGGTTTAGGAGGGCAGGGCTAAAATGGTTAGGGTTAGGTATGGGGGCAGGGTTAAGTGGTTAGGATTTAGGGGCGGGGTTAGGTATGAGGGCAGGGCCAAGTGGTTGGGGTTAGGGGCAGGGTTAGGTAGGAGGACAGGGCTAAATAGTTAGGTTTAAGTATGGGGGCAGAGTTAAGTGGTTAGGGTTAGGGGCGGGGGCAAGGTTAAGTGGTCAGGGTTAGGTATGAGGGCAGGGTTAATGATTGGGGTTAAGGGCAGGATTAGGTAGGAGGGCAGGGCTAAATGGCTAGGTTTAGGTATGGGGGCAGGGTTAAGTGGTTAGGGTTAGGGGCAGGGTTAGGTGTGGGGGCTTTTAGGTGGTTAGGTTTAGTGGCTAGGGTTAGGTAGGATTAGGTAGAAGTTAAGGTATGAGGGCAGAGTTAAGTGGTTAGGGTTAGGGGCGGGGGCAAGGTTAAGTTGTTAGGTTTCTTTTCTGTGGGGGCAGGGTTAAGTGGTTAGAGTTAGGGGCGGGGTTAGGTAGGAGGGCAGGGCTAAGTGGTTGGGGTTAGGGGCAGGTTTGGGAGGGCAGGGCTAAAATGGTTAGGGTTAGGTATGGGGGCAGGGTTAAGTGGTTAGGATTTAGGGGCGGGGTTAGGTATGAGGGCAGGGCTAAGTGCTTGGGTTTAGGTAGGGTGCAGGGTTTAGGTGTGGGGTTAGGTATGGGGGCAGGGTTAAGTGGTTAGGGTTAGGTATGGAGGCAGGGCTAAATGGTTGGGGTTAGGGGCAGGGTTAGGTAGGAGGGCAGGGCTAAATGGTAGGTTTAAGCATGGGGGCAGAGTTAAGTGGTTAGGGTTAGGGCGGGGGCAAGGTTAAGTGGTCAGGGTTAGGTATGAGGGCAGGGTTAATGGTTGGGGTTAAGGGTAGGATTAGGTAGGAGGGCAGGACTAAATGGTTAGGTTTAGGTATGGGGGCAGGGTTAAGTAGTTAGGGTTAGGGGCAGGGTTAGGTGTGGGGCTTTTAGATGGTTAGGTTTAGTGGCTAGGGTTAGGTAGGGTTAGGTAGAAGTTAAGGTATGAGGGCAGAGTTAAGTGGTTAGGGTTATGGGCGGGGACAAGGTTAAGTTGTTAGGTTGGTTGTGGGGGCAGGGTTAAATGGTTAGGATTAGGGGTAGGGTTAGGTGTGAGGGCAGGTTTATAGTGGCTAGAGTTAGGTAGAAGGGTAGGATTCCATTACTAGGATTAGGTATGGGGCAGGGTTAAGTGGTTAGGGTTAGGTTTAGGGTAGGGGTTAGTGGGGGTTTGGGTTTAGGTATGGGGGCAGGGTTAAGTTTTTAGGGGTAGGGGCAGGGTTAGGTAGGAGGGCAGGGCTAAATGGTTAGGTTTTTAGGTATGGGGACAGGATTAAGTGGTTAGGGTTAGTGCAGGGCTACATGGTTAGGTTTAGGTAAGGGGCAGGGTTAAGTGGTTAGGGTTAGGGGCGGGGTCAGGTGTGGGGTTAGGTAGGAGGGCCGGCTGAAATGGTTAGGGTTAGGTATGGGGACAGGGTTTAGTGGTTAGGGTTAGGGGCGGGGTTAGGTGTTTAGGTGTGGGGGCAGGGTTAAGTTGTTAGGGTTAGGGGCAGGGTTAGGTGTGGGGTTAGGTAGGAGGGCAGGGCCAAAATGGTTAGGGTTAGGTATGGGGGCAGGGTTAAGTGGTTAGGGTTAGGTAGGGTTAGGTAGGAGTTTAGGTATGAGGACAGAGTTAAGTGGTTAGGATTAGGGCGGGGGCAAGGTTAAGTTGTTAGGTTAGTTGTGGGGGCAGGGTTAAGTGGTCAGGGTTAGGGGTAGGGTAAGGTGTGAGGGCAGGGCTATAGTGGCCAGAGTTAGGTAGAAGGGCAGGATTCAGTGCCAGGATTAGGTATGGGGCAGGGCCAAGTGGCTAGGGTTAGGCTTAGGGTAAGGGTAAGGGTTAGGGGGTTTGGGGTTACAAATAAGAACCGAAGAAATTGATAAAAAGTTCGAGATCATGTTCTTGATGCTATCAATAAATAATTACTTCAATGCTGATAATAATGACACTAATACTCCTAGTAGCCCCAAAAAAATACGTGACAGTGACAATGACGATAATTATAACCGTAAAAATACCAATAACCATAATAATGATAATGATGATAATAATAATAATAATAAAATATAATAACATATAATATAACATAATATAATATAATCTAATAAAATGATATAATATAATATAATATAATATAATATAATAAATGTCCGCCTCCGGGGTCCCTGTGAAACTACAGGGTCTCCCATCATGCTCTTATAATGTGTCCGTTCACAAGTGAGTTACACCATAAGGTGATCCCCATTTGCTTTTGGGACTTTTCCCTATTCAGATAGTTAACCTTACATTTACTTAAAACACTTAGGAATTCCTTTACCAGTCAAGACCAAAAGGCAGTGAAATGGGAAGGGATGAGCTAAGGGGTACTCGTGAGACTGCGCTGGAAACCCCCTGGTGCCAGACTTGGCCTCCACGCTCTCCCACCCAATCCACCACCAGACCCCTCTGATAGGAATTAGGTGGGACAGCTGCAAATTATCCCAACCCATCATCTATTCAACCTGTCCGCTCAGTGAAATCCACATTTAAACCCCTAGGAAAGAAGGTTCCCAATCTCCTAATCCATCCCAATTCCTTCCTCAACCTATCCCTCTTCGTCCAACTCGGATCATGCTCCAAACCCCATACCCTCAAACTACCCACCCCATGTCTAACAAAATGGTCCACCAAGTGACCCTTTGTTTTTATTTCCTTCCTGATGTTGTATCTATGGGCATTCATCCTTGTTAAAATAGAGTTACCCGTTTCCCCAACATATCTCCTTCCACAGACTTTACAACCAATCAAATATATACAGTTTTTAATATTCAAGGGAACCCCTCTAGGAATCTTAATGACGTCCTGCTCCTTCCCAACCCTGAAGTACAACTTACACCTCTCTCCCCACTCTTTACTGCACTCCTAATTCTACTATGGACCAACCTGTCTTTAAGGTTCTCATTTCTCTTGAAGGCAATTATTACCCTGCTCTGCTCCCCAGCCATGTACCAGAGGTTCCCATCTCAAAGTTCCTCCTAAACGCCTTTCCCAGTCTCACGGTTTTCTCACTATATCTCATCACCAACGGTATTATACTCTTCCTTTCCAACTCAGAGTTCTTCGAGCTCTTATCAGAAAGAATTTGCTTCTCCACAGTTCTCAAAAGACCCCTCGAATATCCCCTTTTTTTAGAGCTTTAAAAAGAACTTGTTTCAGCCTCCAAGAAATCCTCCTTACGAGTACATATTCTACTGAACCTTAATAGCTGAGATTTCACTATACCCCTAAAAGTATGTGCTGGATGGTAACTCTGTTTGTGCAATAGCGCATGAGTGTCTGTCGGTTTAAAGTAAACCCTAATATCCAGTGAGTTGCTCTCTACAATACCTGGGCCCCTATATACCGTGGTGTCAAGGAAGTTAATCTCCTTTTCTTGGATCTCATATTTAAGTTTGATGGAGTCATGGTGCTTATTAAGAATCCCTACCCAGGATCGAAAATCAACCTCCGAATACTCCCAAATCCCCCAAATATCATCTAAATACCTAATATAATACCTAGGCCATTTGCTGCATTTAGAAAAAACACTCGACTCCCACTCTGCCATATAAATATTTGCATAGGCCGGAGCAAATCTCTTACCCATTGCTGTTCCCTTGACCTGTAGGTAAAACTTACCATCAAACTCAAAGTCATTTTTATTGAGGCTAAGCGCAAGGAGCTTAAGCAACACCCCATCAGGTCTTTCATGGTCTGGATATTTTTCAAAAAGCGCTTTCACTGCTCGTAACCCTCTCTCGGTTTCAATATTCGTGTACAAACTCTCCACATCTAGAGAAAAAAAGAAACATTTTTCCTCCTCCTCAACCCGGATTTGTTTAACTTTTTCTATAAAATGATACGTATCCTTAATGTAACTCTTATGCCTAACAGACAAGGGGTTTAGGTAAAAATCTATATACTCTGCAAACCTATAACTCTCACTTCCACAATCTGAGACTATAGGCCGCCCCGGAGGCATGTCCGGAAATGGCCAGCTCTCCCTAGGCTTATGAATCTTGGGCAAGATATAAAACCTCCTTCCCCTAGGGTTAACCTCCCCCATGAGATATTCTCTCTGCTCTTTGGTTATGTACCCTTGCTGTTCTAAATCCTCCCCAAGGAGAAGGAATTCCTCTCTCGTACTCTGAAACATCGGTTTGCTCAACCTTTGATAAAACTCTGCATCCTGTAGCTGCCTATTAGCTTCCTTTATATACTGCGCTTTATCCATTAACACCACTATACTTCCTTTGTCTGCTGGCTTAATAATCAAGCTCTTATTGAATGTCAACCCCTTTAATGCTGCCTCCTCCCTTTTGACAAATTAGGCTTCCCCAACTTTCTAGCCCTCATCAACCCACCCAGTAATTCCTTATCCCTATCTATCACCCCTGTATCATATCAGAAATCTGGTCCCTCCTTGGTTCCCATTCTGATTTGGAACAAAAACGTTTAGGTTCCCCATTTTGCCCCACGAAAAAATCAGCCAATCTTAGTCGTCTATGATATTTATTTACATCAACCAAAAGTTCCAATCCGTTAACATACAAATCCTCCGGCCTCAACACAAAATTTAACCCCTTCTCCAAAACTTTAAACTGATTATAGGATAACTGAAACTTATTCGACAAATTCAAAACGGATTGCCCTGACCCAGCTTGGTCTTCTTTTTTTAGTTTAAACGGTTCAACCAATGTCCCAACATGGCTAAGCCAGTTTCCTCCGTCCAGTGGAGACCATCTTCCCTTACCTTAAAAAGCTCTGGGCTCAAGGCTTCAATGGCCTTACCAGTCTCCATAATCAGTTTGTTCAAAAGTGTGATTCCGCCCCCTCCTCCTGGGATCTCACGGACATAATTGATTATAGGAACCCTGATCTCGGCTTCCGGGAACGTACTCTCCGCCGCCTCTATCATCTTTGCTAGTAGCTCCTTTATTAAGCCCACTGCTGTGCCTGCCCTATTGTTTAGTCCCACTGATAGGACCACTTGTTTTACCTTGGGACTTGTAGGGGTTCTATGCTTTAATACATTCGTAAGGTGAGAAAATCTTGCCCCTGGGAAGCTCACCACTTGTACTCTCGGATCCCCACACCTGGGAATCTTACTTACATTAGAGTCCCCCAGAATTAATATCTCCCTCACTGGTTTTAAATCCCAATCCCTGAATTTATCCAAAGTCCTTGCTTTGCGGACCAGGAGCCCCTGGCTGCCTTCTTCCTCTGTTTCTGCTCGATCTGTCCCCTGTGGGGCTACACTCCCTTCTGCTATCTCTTCCCCACCCCCACCGCCCCCTAGACCCCCAGAGTCATCCATGACGAGCTCCAAAATATCCATATCTTCCACTCGCCCAAGCTTCCCTCTCCCGTTTCGACTGGAGGAGAGTTCAGTAAGACCGCCTTCAGAACCTGCTGTTCCTGTATCCCTGGCGTCCTTTTATACTTTCCTGTTCTACCTCAATCTTTTGTTTCCTTGAAGGGCCCGCTCCCACATCCTGTCTCTGTTGGTCCAAAAGAAAACCCTAATCTCCTGACAGGCCCTTCGAATTGTCTCTGGCCTGATTCTCCTTAAGTTTCTCCTGGCCCATCTAATCGCCACCTCAAGGGCTCTTTCCCTTGCTGGGTGATTGATCCCCGGATGTCTCTTTCAAGCTCTCTCGGTTTCCCTCATAGTGTTCCTCCAATATATCCAAACTGACATGCAGCCAATTCGGGCATTACCATAGAGCATAAGCTCTGAATTGGGTTTTGGCAATGCCGGTTGTACTGAAACCTTCTAGATACCTTGCCATTTCCTTTAAGGCACGGGACCTGGGTCTTCTGCTCGTCGCTGAAGGTTAATGCCATGATGCGTAATCTTAATGTATTTGAAGAGCAATTTCACCAGCTTCCTAAAATCCTCCTCCATTTGTTCTGCCATAATCTAAACAACAACAAAAAAAATAATAATAAGTTCTCCCCCAAAAGAACAAACTACTCCCTCCTCCCTGGGCATAAAAGAAACCTTAGTCAAACCCTTAGTCCATATCTACCGAAGCTAATTTAAAAGGAAACCCCTCCCCTCCCTAGACCATTTGTACCCCCCACCTGGCCTTGAGATTTTCGGCCACTAGGGTTTTTTTTAAAAAAACCTTAATTCAAGAACATCCTTTATTCTGCTTTTTTTTCAAACAAGTTCCAGTCCTATGCCTATTTTGTACCCCCCAGATGGCCTTGAGACTTTCGGCTATTAGGTTAAAACTTTTTAGATTTCTTCTAGCGTCCATCCCTGTTCTAAAGAAATTCCTGTCTGTGCCTATTTGTATCCCCCAGATGGCCTTAAGACTTTCGGCTATTGGGTTAACACTTTAGGTTTTTCTTACATTACATCCTTTCAAAGGAGAAATTCCTATCTGTGCCTATTTGTACCCCCCAGATGGCCTTAAGACTTTCGGCTATTAGGTTAACACTTTAGGTTTTTCCTACATTACATCCTTTCAAAGGAGATATTCCTGTCTGTGCCTATTTGTACCCCCCACATGGCCTTGAGACTTTTGGCTATTAGGTTCACTCTTTAGATTCTTCCTACATTAAGATTAGGGTTGTTAGGGACAATGGCCCCCCCTAATAGTCTCCCCAGACTGCTATAGATTATTAGGTTAAAGCTTTTAGATTTCTTCTATCGTCCTTCCTTGTTCTAAAGAGAAATTCCTGTCTGCGCCTATTTGTACCCCCCACATGGCCTTGAGACTTTTGGCTATTAGGTTAAGTCTTTAGATTCTTCCTACATTAGGGTTAGGGATGTTAGGGACAATGGCCCCCCCTTTTTTAACAGTCTCCCCAAACTGCTATAGATTATTAGGTTAAAGCTTTTAGATTTCTTCTATCGTCCTTCCTTGTTCCAAAGAGAAATTCCTGTCTGCGCCTATTTGTACCCCCCACATGGCCTTGAGACTTTTGGCTATTAGGTTCACTCTTTAGATTCTTCCTACATTAGGATTAGGGTTTTTAGGGACAATGGCCCCCCAAAAAGTCTCCCCAGACTGCTATAGATTATTAGGTTAAAACTTTTAGATTTCTTCTATCGTCCTTCCTTGTTCTAAAGAGAAATTCCTGTCTGCGCCTATTTGTACCCCCCACATGGCCTTGAGACTTTTGGCTATTAGGTTAACTCTTTAGATTTTTCCTACATTAGGATTAGGGTTTTGTTAAGGACAACAGCCCCCCCATAACAGTCTCCCCAGACTGCTATAGATTATTAGGTTAAAACTTTTAGATTTTTTCTATCGTCCTTCCTTGTTCTAAGGAGAAATTCCTGTCTGCGCCTATTTGTACTCCTTTTTCAGAGAGAAAAATACGACAGTATTGCTTCTTTTTCATCCATACTTAATCTACTTGTTTTACATATTTTAATAGCCATTTCTACTAAAACTAGGCGAGATGAGAGAGCGAGGGAGGGGGCTGCGAAAATGCGTCGGCCACCCTCCAGAGGCCCAAATTTGGCCTCCTCTCCTCACCCACCCAACCCCCGGGCTTGATTTAATAAAGAATACTACCCCTGATATAGGCTCTGTGACTAGATGTCGGTCCCCTAGGTCCGATGGCAACTGGCAGGTTAGGTTGTTAGGGACAACGGCCCCCCATAACAGTCCCCCAGACTGCTATAGTTTACTTAGGGGACTCGCAGAAAAGCACTGGCCGGCGCATGTTTCTGGTGGACCGATCGACCTTTGCCTAAATTACAAAAAAAGGGGGAATCCCTAACCAGGCCTGTTTGTGCCCCCCACATGGCCTTGAGACTTTCGGCCACTAGGGTTTTAGGAAAATCTTGATTCAAGAATCTACTTTATTTTGCTTTTTGTTCCAAACAAGTTCCAGTCCTATGCCTATTTGTACCCCCCAGATGGCCTTGAGACTTTTGGCTATTAGGTTAAAACTTTTAGATTTCTTCTATCGTCCTTCCTTGTTCTAAAGAGAAATTCCTGTCTGCGCCTATTTGTACCCCCCACATGGCCTGGAGACTTTTGGCTATTAGGTTAACTCTTTAGATTTTTCCTACATTAGGGTTGGGTTGTTAGGGACAAAGGCCCCCCCATAACAGTCTCCTCAGACTGCTATAGTTTATTAGGTTAAAACTTTTAGATTTCCTCTATCGTCCTTCCTTGTTCTAAAGAGAAATTTCTGTCTGCGCCTATTTGTACCCCCACATGGCCTGGAGACTTTTGGCTATTAGGTTAACTCTTTAGATTTTTCCTACATTAGGGTTGGGTTGTTAGGGACAATGGCCCCCATAACAGTCTCCTCAGACTGCTATAGTTTATTAGGTTAAAACTTTAGATTTCTTCTATCGTCCTTCCTTGTTCTAAAGAAAAATTCCTGTCTCAGCCTATTTGTACCCCCACATGGCCTGGAGACTTTTGGCTATTAGGTTAACTCTTTAGATTTTTCCTACATTAGGGTTGGGTTGTTAGGGACAATGGCCCCCCATAACAGTCTCCTCAGACTGTTATAGTTTATTAGGTTAAAACTTTTAGATTTCCTTTATCGTCCTTCCTTGTTCTAAAGAGAAATTCCTATCTGTGCCTATTTGTACCCCCAGATGGCCCTAGCGATAAAAACAGGCTTTTCAAGGATAAAAAATCATCCCAAAACCCATTCAGGCTACCCCCAGAAAGTATTTTTTAAAGGGGAATATTAATGACACCTCATCAGTAGCAAGCCCCAGAATCTTCAGGTGTTTCAGCCTCTTCTTACTATACACCCTCCTCTGGGAGGCCATGCCATAGGGGATCAGTCCCAGGCGTGTGTCACAATGTCCAATTACTACCCCTCTCTTCCAGAACCGTAATGTGTTTTTTTGGGTCTGGCTCATCCCTTATCTAAAGTTATTTCTACATACAACCCCCACCTCCCTTCTTACAACATCCATTTATCAAGACAGACATTTCTGGGAGACCCCGGAGTTAGGGTTAGGGTTAGGGTTAGGGTTAGGTTGTTAGGGACAACGGCCCCCATAACAGTCCCCCAGACTGCTATAGTTTACTTAGGGGACTGCATAGAAAAGCACTGGCGGTGCATGTTTCTGGTGGACCGATCGACCTTTGCCTAAATTACAAAAAGGGGAATCCCTACCTAGGCCTGTTTGTGCCCCCACATGGCCTTGAGACTTTCGGCCACTAGGGTTTTAGGAAAATCTTGATTCAAGAATCTCCTTTATTTTGCTTTTTGTTCCAAACAAGTTCCAGTCCTATGCCTATTTGTAAAACTTTTTAGATTCCTTCTATCGTCCTTCCTTGTTCTAAAGAGAAATTCCTGTCTACGCCTATTTGTACCCCCACATGGCCTGGAGACTTTTGGCTATTAGGTTCACTCTTTAGATTCTTCCTACATTAGGGTTAGGGTTTTTAGGGACAATGGCCCCCCAACAGTCTCCCCAGACTGCAATAGATTATTAGGTTAAAACTTTTAGATTTCTTCTATCGTCCTTCCTTGTTCTAAAGAGAAATTCCTGTCTCGCCTATTTGTACCCCCACATGGCCTGGAGACTTTTGGCTATTAGGTTAACTCTTTAGATTCTTCCTACATTAGGGTTAGGGTTTTTAGGGACAATGGCCCCCCCAACAGTCTCCCCAGACTGATATAGATTATTAGGTTAAAACTTTTAGATTTCTTCTATTGTCCTTCCTTGTTCTAAAGAGAAATTCCTGTCTGCGCCTATTTGTACCCCCCACATGGCCTGGAGACTTTTGGCTATTAGGTTAACTCTTTAGATTTTTCCTACATTAGGGTTGGGTTGTTAGGGACAATGGCCCCCCCATAACAGTCTCCCCAGACTGCTATAGATTATTAGGTTAAAACTTTTAGATTTGTTCTATCGTCCTTCCTTGTTCTAAGGAGAAATTCCTGTCTGCGCCTAGGGTTAGGGTTAGGGTTAGGGTTAGGGTTAGGGGTTAGGGGTTAGGGTTAGGGTTAGGGTTAGGGTTAGGGTTAGGTTAGGGTTAGGTTAGGGTTAGGGTTAGGGTTAGTTAGGGTTAGGGTTAGGGTTAGGGTTAGGTATAGAGGTAAAAACGACTTCCACCCTCATTATGTCCACCCTCATTTGCATATCGAATCTGATTGGCTGGATTGTTTCACAGATAAATCTTTAGGACGGTCGGTCCGATTTTGCCAAGCTTGGTGTCATCGAATTCAGAATTCCGTCTGCATTCATGTGACGAGGAGAGATGAACAGAAGAAGAGAGCAATGGAAATGTAAGCTGAAAAGGTAGAAGAGTCTTTTGCACGTAGGTTGTGAGTGGTTTAAAAATGTCACATGCACGCCTTTAAGATTTGCATGAATCGACTGTAATGGAGGCGTGGTAATGAGCGCATTTTTCACAAGAACGCTGAAATGTTTTTGTAGGAATTGTTGGGTGGGATAAACTCAATCCTTTATTATTATTATCATTTCATGAAACTTATCGGGGCATGCTTGTGAGGAGGAGATTATTGTGTTGCTTGAGCAGAGCAGACTTGAGTCCAGTAAATATAGCCTATTAAAGAAATTGTTCCAAAAACAAATGCATCAGAAAATAACCGAAGGACTTGAAAAACTTTTAAGAATAAAAGCGGCATCGAATCTTGCCACGATAATGAGATGACACACTTGTTAGGAGCGTTTTGCCCTTTGAAATGAAATCTCGCGAAATCCAATAAAGCCCATTCACGGTTCACTACGCTGAGTCATCGATTACAATAACAACACATCAATTCAGATTTCCTTAAAGATAACTTTTTTTTTTTTTATTTAATTTATTTTTTTATTAATAATCATGCCAAGGTCTTACATTAAATTGTGTCCAAAATTGCAGAACATGAATAGCCAAAAAATAATAATAAATAATAATAATAATATAAGGTTGAACAATGAAAGCATTTTTTGACTTTTCAATGATTTTTTGTTTTTTATGCCCGTCAAAGACATAATATAGAAGTTACAGTCAACCAGAAAAAGTGACTTGACATTGCAACTCTCCACGTGTCCAACTTGCAGAGGTGGGACCAAGTCATTGTTTTCCAAGTCACAAGTAAGTCTCAAGTCATTGCATTAAAGTCAGTGAAGTCCCAAGTCAAGGCAGTCAAGTCCCAAGTCAAGGCAGTCAAGTCCCAAGTCAAGGCAGTCAAGTCCCAAGTCAAGTCCAAGTCAATTTACAAATCGTCAACTTTTAGCTTCAAGTCTTAAAGAAGTCATTAGTGGCTTTGCCCAAATTAGTGTCAGAGTATTAATTACTATAGTAAATGTATACTAATTTTATCTAGAAGTTTCTAATTTAAAATCTAATTTTATCTTTCTTTTTTTTTATCGATATCTACCTGTAAAGACCAAAGAGGGTAATAAAGATGATACATGGATCTTATCTTTGGACACACATTAAGGCAAACCAAACTTTTACTATAAACACGCTGTGAAAGGCGCTGAGCGTGCTGAACTGGTGAGTGAAATCTGAAATATTACCAGGCAGTGGCTAAGGGCAGACATTTAAGTTGCATATCACGAGTTATATACTGTAAAGGGCATAAACCGAGTAAATGATCGGTTTGTGATTTTTAGAACCACAACCAGATTTTACAGGGACAATTCCCCGGAGCAACTTGGATTAAGTGTCTTGCTCAAGGACACAATGGTGGTGGCTATGGGGATCGGACCAGTGACCTTCTGATTACAAGTGATGTGCTTTAGTCCACTACGCCACCACCACTCCATATTAAGCATGCCGCCTATATTAAGCATATTTTGACTGTAATAAAACGGGTTCCCATGGGGCTGGGCACACAAAAGTGTAATATGTTTCTCGTGGGAAGACCCCGATTGTGTGTGCAAAGTTTGGGAATGATCAGCTCGTTAAGTAGCCAACGCGGCCTTAAATGTAATCATTTAACAGAGGCTTAATAGAATCAGACTATATTAAGCATATTATTACTGTAATAAAACGGGTTCCCATGGGCCTGGGCACACAAAAGTGTAATATGTTTCTCGTGGAAAGACCCCGATTGTGTGTGCAAAGTTTGGGAGCGATCAGCTCGTTCAGTAGCCAACACAGCGACCTAAAAGCGTACTCCTTGGCCCTTTATTGTTTTCCCCACTGGTATACAATGTGAGTCTATGGAAAAGTGCTCACAAATGATAAAGAGTTTTTTACATCTGAGATGTACTGTTGCAGAAATGATTTTTAATGTCATTCTAAATTTTGCAAGCACAGTATTAAAGTGAATAATTCAGGTGGAATTATACAATAACACGAGAAAATTGTATTGATGGACTTATAAGGATAATAACAAAGAAAACTATAATACTACTAATAATAACATTAATAATAGTAATAATTCATTTAATTTATGAAGTGCTTTTCTAGACACGGATGAGAGACACTAAAGGCTGTCCATTTAACTGGCCATATAGATATTTATAAAATCTGCATGTTTAAAAACACGTGGGCGCCCCTAAAGGTTCAGCATTGAAACTGTCTGTGATTCTCTGTTAAAATATCCACTTTTAGCAGTTTTGCACAGTGCAGTTTTCAATATATCCACTATTCAATTCAATTCAAAGGGTCTTTATTGGCATGAATATAAGCGATACAGTATTGCCAAAGCAGAGGCTGTGTAAAAAGAACTACACCTTAATCTATAATTACATTTAGTTTAACAAATATAAAAATAACTAATCAAAATAAATTCACTATGTGTATATGTGTGTATATATTTGTATCTGCAAGTCGTAAATCTATCTTTCTATCTACCTAAATATCTCTCTGTCTGTCTGTCTCTTTGTCTGTCTTATCTATCTATCTATCTATCTATCTATCTATCTATCTATCTATCTATCTATCTATCTATCTATCTATCTATCTATCTATCTATCTATCTATCTATCTATCTATCTATCTATATATCTGTCTGTCTGTCTGTCTGTCTGTCTGTCTGTCTCTTTGTCTGTCTATCTACCTATCTGTCTGTCTGTCTGTCTGTCTGTCTGTCTCTTTGTCTGTCTGTCTCTTTGTCTGTCTATCTGTCTGTCTGTCTGTCTGTCTGTCTATCTATCTATCTATCTATCTATCTATCTATCTATCTGTCTGTCTGTCTGTCTGTCTCTTTGTCTGTCTATCTATCTATCTATCTGTCTGTCTCTTTGTCTGTCTGTCTGTCTATCTATCTATCTATCTATCTATCTATCTATCTATCTATCTATCTATCTATCTATCTATCTATCTATCTATCTATCTATCTATCTATCTATCTATCTATCTATCTATCTATCTATCTATCTATCTATCAGCTATGCTGATGACACATAACTCTACTTGTCTTTCCAGCCCATGACACCACAGTGACTGCTCGAGATAAGCTGCCTGTCTGGCAGACATCTCAGCCTGGATGAAGGAACACCACATTCAACTCAACTCAGCCAAGACCGAACTCCTTGTCTTTCCAGCCAACCCTGCTGTTGAACACAACATCACCGTGCAGCTGGGTCCAACTACAGTTTCACCTTCCAAAGCGGTCAGAAATCTAGGGGTAACCATTGATGATGAGCTAAATTTCACTGACCACATTTCAAAGACTGCAAGATCATGTAGATTTACACTCGACAATATCAGGAAGATAAGATCCTTCCTCTCTGTACATGCCACACAACTGCTCGTTCAGTCGCCTTGTCATAACTAGACTGGACTACTGTAGCGCTCTCATTGCAGGCCTTCCTGCATGTGCTATTAGACCTCTCCAAATGATCCAGAATGCAGCAGCACTTCTGGTCTTTAATGAACCTAAGAGAGCACATGTTACACCACTTTTGTCTCTCTCCACTCTCTGTCTATCTATCTATTCACTGTCTGTCTCTTTGTCTATCTATCTGTCTGTCTGTCTATCTGTCTGTCTATGTATGTATGTATGTATGTATGTATCCTATCTATCTATCTATCTATCTATCTATCTATCTATCTATCTATCTATCTATCTATCTATCTATCTATCTATCTATCTATCTATCTTTCTGTCTATCTATATGTCTATCTATATGTCTATCTATATGTCTGTCTTTTCTTTCTATCTATCTGTCTGTCAGTCTGTCTTTGTGTCTGTCTGTCTTATCTATCTATCTGTCTGTCTGTCTATCTGTCTTTTCTATCTATCTCTGTCTGTTTGTCTATCTGTCTGTCTATGTATGTATTCTATCTATCTGTCTGTCTGTCTGTCTGTCTGTCTGTCTGTCTATATGTCTGTCTGTCTGTCTATCTATATGTCTGTCTTTTCTTTCTATCTATCTGTCTTATCTATCTATCTATCTGTCTGTCTGTCTGTCTATCTGTCTATCTATATGTCTGTCTTTTCTTTCTATCTATCTGTCTTATCTATCTATCTATCTGTCTGTCTGTCTGTCTGTCTGTCTATCTATATGTCTGTCTTTTCTTTCTATCTATCTGTCTGTCTGTCTGTCTGTCTGTCTATATGTCTGTCTTTTCTTTCTATCTATCTGTCTTATCTATCTATCTATCTGTCTGTCTGTCTGTCTGTCTGTCTGTCTGTCTGTCTATCTATATGTCTGTCTTTTCTTTCTATCTATCTGTCTTATCTATCTATCAATTCAATTCAATTCAATTCAAAGGGGCTTTATTGGCATGAATGTAAACAATACAATATTGCCAAAGCAGAACTACATCTTAATCTATACATTTAGTTTAACAAATTTAACACATATAAAAATAAATACAGAACAGGTTCAGAACTGCTGAAGACCACAGTGTTTAAATAACTGAAGAGAACTGACATATACTGACACATAAATGAATATACACACATACACTGAGGGTCACTGTGGGGAACATTGGGGTGACACACGGGGGTAAAACACATAACACAGATTCACCCACTGTCTCTCAGACTGTGACACGTTAAAACGTATCTTGCAGCCAGTGCTGCTGTGTGTCCCTCTCCAAGTATTATATTAATTTGTTCTTGTTCTGTCATTGTTATAAATGTTAGGGTTAGGGTTAGGGTTAGGGTTAGGGTTAGGGTTAGGTTAGGAAATTGTAAAATCCTAAGTCCAGGCCCCAAAGGGCCCAGGCCCGGTTGTGCACAGGCCTTCTCTCAACTGGTCGCTTCCCGCGGGCCCAAAGTTCCGGCAAGAGGATCAGGCAGAGAGCCCCGTCCACCCAATCCATGCTGCACCAACATACCCAGGGTTTAAATAATTAGGGTTAGCGTCAGGTGGGGTTACAAATTGTAGGTTTTAAATTAAAAGCGTTATAAGTGTAAGGGTAGGTTTAGAGTAGGTTTAGGTGTAAGGGTATGTTTTGAGTGGGTTTAGGTGTTAGGGTTAGGTTAGGGCTAGGTTAAGTTTAGAGTGGGTTTAGGTGTTAGGGTTAGGTTATGTTAGGGTTAGGTTAAGTTTTGAGTGGGTTTAGGTGTTAGGGTTAGGTTATGTTAGGGTTAGGTTAAATTTAAAGTGGGTTTAGGTGTTAGGGTTAGGTTATGTTAGGGTTAGGTTAAGTTTAGAGTGGGTTTAGGTGTTAGGGTTAGGTTGGGTTAGGGTTAGGTTAAGTTTAAGGTTAGGGTTAGGGTTAGGTTAAGTTTAGAGTGGGTTTAGGTGTTAGGGTTAGGTTGGGTTAGGGTTAGGTTAAGTTTAGAGTGGGTTTAGGTGTTAGGGTTAGGTTGGGTTAGGGTTAGGTTAAGTTTAAGGTTATGTTAGGGTTAGGTTAGGTTAGGGTTAGGGTTAGGGTTAGGTTAGGTTAGGGTTAGGGTTAGGTTAGGTTAGGGTTAGGGTTAGGGTTAGGGTTAGGGTTAGGGTTAGGGTTAGGTTAGGGTTAGGGTTAGGGTTAGGTTGTTAGGGACAACGGCCCCCCCATAACAGTCCCCCCAGACTGCTATAGTTTACTTAGGGGACTGCTAGAAAAGCACTGGCGGTCATGTTTCTGGTGGACCGATCGACCTTTGCCTAGAATTACAAAAAGGGAATCCCTACCTAGGCCTGTTAGTGCCCCCACATGGCCTTGAGACTTTCGGCCACTAGGGTTTAGGAAAATCTTGATTCAAGAATCTCCGTTATTTTGATTTTGGTTCCAAACAAGTTCCAGTCCTATGCCTAGTTGTAAAACTTTTAGATTCCTTCTATGGTCCTTCCTTGTTCTAAAGAGGAATTCCTGTCTGCGCCTGTTTGTACCCCCCACATGGCCTAGGGTTAGGGTTAGGTTAGGGTTAGGGTTAGGGTTAGGGTTAGGTTAGGGTTAGGGTTAGGGTTAGGGTTAGGGTTAGGGTTAGGGTTAGGGTTAGGGTTAGGGTTAGGGTTAGGGTTAGGGTTAGGGTTAGGGTTAGGGTTAGGGTTAGGGTTAGGGTTAGGGTTAGGGTTAGGGTTAGGGTTAGGGTTAGGGTTAGGGTTAGGGTTAGGGTTAGGGTTAGGGTTAGGGTTAGGGTTAGGGTTAGGGTTAGGGTTAGGGTTAGGGTTAGGGTTAGGGTTAGGGTTAGGGTTAGGGTTAGGGTTAGGGTTAGGGTTAGGGTTAGGGTTAGGGTTAGGGTTAGGGTTAGGGTTAGGGTTAGGGTTAGGGTTAGGGTTAGGGTTAGGGTTAGGGTTAGGGTTAGGGTTAGGGTTAGGGTTAGGGTTAGGGTTAGGGTTAGGGTTAGGGTTAGGGTTAGGGTTAGGGTTAGGGTTAGGGTTAGGGTTAGGGTTAGGGTTAGGGTTAGGGTTAGGGTTAGGGTTAGGGTTAGGGTTAGGGTTAGGGTTAGGGTTAGGGTTAGGGTTAGGGTTAGGGTTAGGGTTAGGGTTAGGGTTAGGGTTAGGGTTAGGGTTAGGGTTAGGGTTAGGGTTAGGGTTAGGGTTAGGGTTAGGGTTAGGGTTAGGGTTAGGGTTAGGGTTAGGGTTAGGGTTAGGGTTAGGGTTAGGGTTAGGGTTAGGGTTAGGGTTAGGGTTAGGGTTAGGGTTAGGGTTAGGGTTAGGGTTAGGGTTAGGGTTAGGGTTAGGGTTAGGGTTAGGGTTAGGGTTAGGGTTAGGGTTAGGGTTAGGGTTAGGGTTAGGGTTAGGGTTAGGGTTAGGGTTAGGGTTAGGGTTAGGGTTAGGGTTAGGGTTAGGGTTAGGGTTAGGGTTAGGGTTAGGGTTAGGGTTAGGGTTAGGGTTAGGGTTAGGGTTAGGGTTAGGGTTAGGGTTAGGGTTAGGGTTAGGGTTAGGGTTAGGGTTAGGGTTAGGGTTAGGGTTAGGGTTAGGGTTAGGGTTAGGGTTAGGGTTAGGGTTAGGGTTAGGGTTAGGGTTAGGGTTAGGGTTAGGGTTAGGGTTAGGGTTAGGGTTAGGGTTAGGGTTAGGGTTAGGGTTAGGGTTAGGGTTAGGGTTAGGGTTAGGGTTAGGGTTAGGGTTAGGGTTAGGGTTAGGGTTAGGGTTAGGGTTAGGGTTAGGGTTAGGGTTAGGGTTAGGGTTAGGGTTAGGGTTAGGGTTAGGGTTAGGGTTAGGGTTAGGGTTAGGGTTAGGGTTAGGGTTAGGGTTAGGGTTAGGGTTAGGGTTAGGGTTAGGGTTAGGGTTAGGGTTAGGGTTAGGGTTAGGGTTAGGGTTAGGGTTAGGGTTAGGGTTAGGGTTAGGGTTAGGGTTAGGGTTAGGGTTAGGGTTAGGGTTAGGGTTAGGGTTAGGGTTAGGGTTAGGGTTAGGGTTAGGGTTAGGGTTAGGGTTAGGGTTAGGGTTAGGGTTAGGGTTAGGGTTAGGGTTAGGGTTAGGGTTAGGGTTAGGGTTAGGGTTAGGGTTAGGGTTAGGGTTAGGGTTAGGGTTAGGGTTAGGGTTAGGGTTAGGGTTAGGGTTAGGGTTAGGGTTAGGGTTAGGGTTAGGGTTAGGGTTAGGGTTAGGGTTAGGGTTAGGGTTAGGGTTAGGGTTAGGGTTAGGGTTAGGGTTAGGGTTAGGGTTAGGGTTAGGGTTAGGGTTAGGGTTAGGGTTAGGGTTAGGGTTAGGGTTAGGGTTAGGGTTAGGGTTAGGGTTAGGGTTAGGGTTAGGGTTAGGGTTAGGGTTAGGGTTAGGGTTAGGGTTAGGGTTAGGGTTAGGGTTAGGGTTAGGGTTAGGGTTAGGGTTAGGGTTAGGGTTAGGGTTAGGGTTAGGGTTAGGGTTAGGGTTAGGGTTAGGGTTAGGGTTAGGGTTAGGGTTAGGGTTAGGGTTAGGGTTAGGGTTAGGGTTAGGGTTAGGGTTAGGGTTAGGGTTAGGGTTAGGGTTAGGGTTAGGGTTAGGGTTAGGGTTAGGGTTAGGGTTAGGGTTAGGGTTAGGGTTAGGGTTAGGGTTAGGGTTAGGGTTAGGGTTAGGGTTAGGGTTAGGGTTAGGGTTAGGGTTAGGGTTAGGGTTAGGGTTAGGGTTAGGGTTAGGGTTAGGGTTAGGGTTAGGGTTAGGGTTAGGGTTAGGGTTAGGGTTAGGGTTAGGGTTAGGGTTAGGGTTAGGGTTAGGGTTAGGGTTAGGGTTAGGGTTAGGGTTAGGGTTAGGGTTAGGGTTAGGGTTAGGGGTTAGGGTTAGGGTTAGGGTTAGGGTTAGGGTTAGGGTTAGGGTTAGGGTTAGGGTTAGGGTTAGGGTTAGGGTTAGGGTTAGGGTTAGGGTTAGGGTTAGGGTTAGGGTTAGGGTTAGGGTTAGGGTTAGGGTTAGGGTTAGGGTTAGGGTTAGGGTTAGGGTTAGGGTTAGGGTTAGGGTTAGGGTTAGGGTTAGGGTTAGGGTTAGGGTTAGGGTTAGGGTTAGGGTTAGGGTTAGGGTTAGGGTTAGGGTTAGGGTTAGGGTTAGGGTTAGGGTTAGGGTTAGGGTTAGGGTTAGGGTTAGGGTTAGGGTTAGGGTTAGGGTTAGGGTTAGGGTTAGGGTTAGGGTTAGGGTTAGGGTTAGGGTTAGGGTTAGGGTTAGGGTTAGGGTTAGGGTTAGGGTTAGGGTTAGGGTTAGGGTTAGGGTTAGGGTTAGGGTTAGGGTTAGGGTTAGGGTTAGGGTTAGGGTTAGGGTTAGGGTTAGGGTTAGGGTTAGGGTTAGGGTTAGGGTTAGGGTTAGGGTTAGGGTTAGGGTTAGGGTTAGGGTTAGGGTTAGGGTTAGGGTTAGGGTTAGGGTTAGGGTTAGGGTTGGGGTTAGGGTTAGGGTTAGGGTTAGGGTTAGGGTTAGGGTTAGGGTTAGGGTTAGGGTTAGGGTTAGGGTTAGGGTTAGGGTTAGGGTTAGGGTTAGGGTTAGGGTTAGGGTTAGGGTTAGGGTTAGGGTTAGGGTTAGGGTTAGGGTTAGGGTTAGGGTTAGGGTTAGGGTTAGGGTTAGGGTTAGGGTTAGGGTTAGGGTTAGGGTTAGGGTTAGGGTTAGGGTTAGGGTTAGGGTTAGGGTTAGGGTTAGGGTTAGGGTTAGGGTTAGGGTTAGGGTTAGGGTTAGGGTTAGGGTTAGGGTTAGGGTTAGGGTTAGGGTTAGGGTTAGGGTTAGGGTTAGGGTTAGGGTTAGGGTTAGGGTTAGGGTTAGGGTTAGGGTTAGGGTTAGGGTTAGGGTTAGGGTTAGGGTTAGGGTTAGGGTTAGGGTTAGGGTTAGGGTTAGGGTTAGGGTTAGGGTTAGGGTTAGGGTTAGGGTTAGGGTTAGGGTTAGGGTTAGGGTTAGGGTTAGGGTTAGGGTTAGGGTTAGGGTTAGGGTTAGGGTTAGGGTTAGGGTTAGGGTTAGGGTTAGGGTTAGGGTTAGGGTTAGGGTTAGGGTTAGGGTTAGGGTTAGAGGTTAGGGTTAGGGTTAGGGTTAGGGTTAGGGTTAGGGTTAGGGTTAGGGTTAGGGTTAGGGTTAGGGTTAGGGTTAGGGTTAGGGTTAGGGTTAGGGTTAGGGTTAGGGTTAGGGTTAGGGTTAGGGTTAGGGTTAGGGTTAGGGTTAGGGTTAGGGTTAGGGTTAGGGTTAGGGTTAGGGTTAGGGTTAGGGTTAGGGTTAGGGTTAGGGTTAGGGTTAGGGTTAGGGTTAGGGTTAGGGTTAGGGTTAGGGTTAGGGTTAGGGTTAGGGTTAGGGTTAGGGTTAGGGTTAGGGTTAGGGTTAGGGTTAGGGTTAGGGTTAGGGTTAGGGTTAGGGTTAGGGTTAGGGTTAGGGTTAGGGTTAGGGTTAGGGTTAGGGTTAGGGTTAGGGTTAGGGTTAGGGTTAGGGTTAGGGTTAGGGTTAGGGTTAGGGTTAGGGTTAGGGTTAGGGTTAGGGTTAGGGTTAGGGTTAGGGTTAGGGTTAGGGTTAGGGTTAGGGTTAGGGTTAGGGTTAGGGTTAGGGTTAGGGTTAGGGTTAGGGTTAGGGTTAGGGTTAGGGTTAGGGTTAGGGTTAGGGTTAGGGTTAGGGTTAGGGTTAGGGTTAGGGTTAGGGTTAGGGTTAGGGTTAGGGTTAGGGTTAGGGTTAGGGTTAGGGTTAGGGTTAGGGTTAGGGTTAGGGTTAGGGTTAGGGTTAGGGTTAGGGTTAGGGTTAGGGTTAGGGTTAGGGTTAGGGTTAGGGTTAGGGTTAGGGGTTAGGGTTAGGGTTAGGGTTAGGGTTAGGGTTAGGGTTAGGGTTAGGGTTAGGGTTGGGGTTAGGGTTAGGGTTAGGGTTAGGGTTAGGGTTAGGGTTAGGGTTAGGGTTAGGGTTAGGGTTAGGGTTAGGGTTAGGGTTAGGGTTAGGGTTAGGGTTAGGGTTAGGGTTAGGGTTAGGGTTAGGGTTAGGGTTAGGGTTAGGGTTAGGGTTAGGGTTAGGGTTAGGGTTAGGGTTAGGGTTAGGGTTAGGGTTAGGGTTAGGGTTAGGGTTAGGGTTAGGGTTAGGGTTAGGGTTAGGGTTAGGGTTAGGGTTAGGGTTAGGGTTAGGGTTAGGGTTAGGGTTAGGGTTAGGGTTAGGGTTAGGGTTAGGGTTAGGGTTAGGGTTAGGGTTAGGGTTAGGGTTAGGGTTAGGGTTAGGGTTAGGGTTAGGGTTAGGGTTAGGGTTAGGGTTAGGGTTAGGGTTAGGGTTAGGGTTAGGGTTAGGGTTAGGGTTAGGGTTAGGGTTAGGGTTAGGGTTAGGGTTAGGGTTAGGGTTAGGGTTAGGGTTAGGGTTAGGGTTAGGGTTAGGGTTAGGGTTAGGGTTAGGGTTAGGGTTAGGGTTAGGGTTAGGGTTAGGGTTAGGGTTAGGGTTAGGGTTAGGGTTAGGGTTAGGGTTAGGGTTAGGGTTAGGGTTAGGGTTAGGGTTAGGGTTAGGGTTAGGGTTAGGGTTAGGGTTAGGGTTAGGGTTAGGGTTAGGGTTAGGGTTAGGGTTAGGGTTAGGGTTAGGGTTAGGGTTAGGGTTAGGGTTAGGGTTAGGGTTAGGGTTAGGGTTAGGGTTAGGGTTAGGGTTAGGGTTAGGGTTAGGGTTAGGGTTAGGGTTAGGGTTAGGGTTAGGGTTAGGGTTAGGGTTAGGGTTAGGGTTAGGGTTAGGGTTAGGGTTAGGGTTAGGGTTAGGGTTAGGGTTAGGGTTAGGGTTAGGGTTAGGGTTAGGGTTAGGGTTAGGGTTAGGGTTAGGGTTAGGGTTAGGGTTAGGGTTAGGGTTAGGGTTAGGGTTAGGGTTAGGGTTAGGGTTAGGGTTAGGGTTAGGGTTAGGGTTAGGGTTAGGGTTAGGGTTAGGGTTAGGGTTAGGGTTAGGGTTAGGGTTAGGGTTAGGGTTAGGGTTAGGGTTAGGGTTAGGGTTAGGGTTAGGGTTAGGGTTAGGGTTAGGGTTAGGGTTAGGGTTAGGGTTAGGGTTAGGGTTAGGGTTAGGGTTAGGGTTAGGGTTAGGGTTAGGGTTAGGGTTAGGGTTAGGGTTAGGGTTAGGGTTAGGGTTAGGGTTAGGGTTAGGGTTAGGGTTAGGGTTAGGGTTAGGGTTAGGGTTAGGGTTAGGGTTAGGGTTAGGGTTAGGGTTAGGGTTAGGGTTAGGGTTAGGGTTAGGGTTAGGGTTAGGGTTAGGGTTAGGGTTAGGGTTAGGGTTAGGGTTAGGGTTAGGGTTAGGGTTAGGGTTAGGGTTAGGGTTAGGGTTAGGGTTAGGGTTAGGGTTAGGGTTAGGGTTAGGGTTAGGGTTAGGGTTAGGGTTAGGGTTAGGGTTAGGGTTAGGGTTAGGGTTAGGGTTAGGGTTAGGGTTAGGGTTAGGGTTAGGGTTAGGGTTAGGGTTAGGGTTAGGGTTAGGGTTAGGGTTAGGGTTAGGGTTAGGGTTAGGGTTAGGGTTAGGGTTAGGGTTAGGGTTAGGGTTAGGGTTAGGGTTAGGGTTAGGGTTAGGGTTAGGGTTAGGGTTAGGGTTAGGGTTAGGGTTAGGGTTAGGGTTAGGGTTAGGGTTAGGGTTAGGGTTAGGGTTAGGGTTAGGGTTAGGGTTAGGGTTAGGGTTAGGGTTAGGGTTAGGGTTAGGGTTAGGGTTAGGGTTAGGGTTAGGGTTAGGGTTAGGGTTAGGGTTAGGGTTAGGGTTAGGGTTAGGGTTAGGGTTAGGGTTAGGGTTAGGGTTAGGGTTAGGGTTAGGGTTAGGGTTAGGGTTAGGGTTAGGGTTAGGGTTAGGGTTAGGGTTAGGGTTAGGGTTAGGGTTAGGGTTAGGGTTAGGGTTAGGGTTAGGGTTAGGGTTAGGGTTAGGGTTAGGGTTAGGGTTAGGGTTAGGGTTAGGGTTAGGGTTAGGGTTAGGGTTAGGGTTAGGGTTAGGGTTAGGGTTAGGGTTAGGGTTAGGGTTAGGGTTAGGGTTAGGGTTAGGGTTAGGGTTAGGGTTAGGGTTAGGGTTAGGGTTAGGGTTAGGGTTAGGGTTAGGGTTAGGGTTAGGGTTAGGGTTAGGGTTAGGGTTAGGGTTAGGGTTAGGGTTAGGGTTGGGGTTAGGGTTAGGGTTAGGGTTAGGGTTAGGGTTAGGGTTAGGGTTAGGGTTAGGGTTAGGGTTAGGGTTAGGGTTAGGGTTAGGGTTAGGGTTAGGGTTAGGGTTAGGGTTAGGGTTAGGGTTAGGGTTAGGGTTAGGGTTAGGGTTAGGGTTAGGGTTAGGGTTAGGGTTAGGGTTAGGGTTAGGGTTAGGGTTAGGGTTAGGGTTAGGGTTAGGGTTAGGGTTAGGGTTAGGGTTAGGGTTAGGGTTAGGGTTAGGGTTAGGGTTAGGGTTAGGGTTAGGGTTAGGGTTAGGGTTAGGGTTAGGGTTAGGGTTAGGGTTAGGGTTAGGGTTAGGGTTAGGGTTAGGGTTAGGGTTAGGGTTAGGGTTAGGGTTAGGGTTAGGGTTAGGGTTAGGGTTAGGGTTAGGGTTAGGGTTAGGGTTAGGGTTAGGGTTAGGGTTAGGGTTAGGGTTAGGGTTAGGGTTAGGGTTAGGGTTAGGGTTAGGGGTTAGGGTTAGGGTTAGGGTTAGGGTTAGGGTTAGGGTTAGGGTTAGGGTTAGGGTTAGGGTTAGGGTTAGGGTTAGGGTTAGGGTTAGGGTTAGGGTTAGGGTTAGGGTTAGGGTTAGGGTTAGGGTTAGGGTTAGGGTTAGGGTTAGGGTTAGGGTTAGGGTTAGGGTTAGGGTTAGGGTTAGGGTTAGGGTTAGGGTTAGGGTTAGGGTTAGGGTTAGGGTTAGGGTTAGGGTTAGGGTTAGGGTTAGGGTTAGGGTTAGGGTTAGGGTTAGGGTTAGGGTTAGGGTTAGGGTTAGGGTTAGGGTTAGGGTTAGGGTTAGGGTTAGGGTTAGGGTTAGGGTTAGGGTTAGGGTTAGGGTTAGGGTTAGGGTTAGGGTTAGGGTTAGGGTTAGGGTTAGGGTTAGGGTTAGGGTTAGGGTTAGGGTTAGGGTTAGGGTTAGGGTTAGGGTT
>NW_026266352.1:0-33493 GCF_025860055.1 Xyrauchen texanus
CTGGTCGTTGGGAGTAGGGGTGGTTTTCCTCGCCACCGCATCGTTCTGCACTTCAAACTGAGCGTAGAAGTCATTCAGCGCATCTGGAAGGGAGGCATCTTTGTCACAGGCAACTGATGTTGTCCTGTAGTTGGTGATGGCCTGGATGCACTGCCACATGCGCCGCGTGTCACCGCTGTCCTGGAAGTGACCGTGGATTCTCTGGGCGTGTGAGCGCTTTGCCTCTCTGATGGCCCAGGACAGTTTGGCCCTAGCTGTTCTTAGGGCTGCCTTATTGCCTGCTCTGAAGGCAGAGTCTCAGGTCCTCAGCAGCGTGCGCACCTCCGCAGTCATCCACGGCTTCTGGTTGGAGCGTGTGGTGATGGTCTTGGAGAAAGTGACATCATCAATGCTCTTGCTGATGTAGCTGGTCACTGATGCTGTGTATTCCTCCAAGTTGGTAGAATTGCCATATGTTGCAGCCTCCCTGAACATGTGCCAGTCAGTACACTCAAAACTCCTGAAGAGCAGAGATGGCTCCTGCTGGCCAGGATTTCACCTGCTTCTGAAACGGTTTTGTGCGTCTGACGAGCGGTCTGTATGCTGGAATTAAAATAACAGAGATGTGGTCTGAGTAGCCGAGGTGGGGGCGGGGCTCCGCCCGGTACGCGCCTGGGATGTTTGTGTAAACAAGATCAAGCGCGTTCGCCCCTCTCGTTGCAAAGTCCACATACTGATGGAATTTAAGGAGCACTGTCTTGAGATTCGCATGGTTGATATCTCCGGCGGCAATAAACAGTCCGTCGGGGTGAGCGTTCTGCAGTTCGCTCATAGACCCATACAGTTCACAGAGCCCTGCCTTAGCGTTAGGAATGTAAACTCCTGTTATGCAAACAGTGGTGAATTCCCGTGGTAGATAAAAAGGTCTGCATCTAACAGTCACAAGCTCCAACAGTGATGAACAGTAACTAGAGACTAGTATAGAGTTCTTGCACCATTCCGTGTTGATGTAAACACACAAGGCACCACCACGAGTCGAACTCTGTCGCTGAGCCATGTCTCCATGAAAACAAAGACGCAGCAGTCTCTAAACTCACACTGTGTAGCCTGCTGGAGTCAGATATAGTCCAGTTTATTGTCCAGGGAGCAAACATTTGAGAGCAGGATTGAGAGCAAGGATTTGAGAGATGCCCGTTGGAAGGGGCTCTGGCTTGGTTGATCGTGTCTACGACAGTAGGTGGTAGACAGCTAGATCTTCCGTGTCCTGTCCAGGGACCAGACTTGGAGTTTCCAAAGGTCTGGATGAGGATGCCAGAGCATGCCCTGCCCCTGAGAAAGAAGGTCCTTCCAGGACCAATTTGCCAGGGAGGGGCTGTCGCGAGGAGTACGAGGTCCGAGAACCAGGCCCGGGTGGGCCAATAGGGAGCCACTAGTGTGACTTGTTCCTTACCCTCCCTGACCTTGCACAGCACCTGTGCAAGAAGGCTGACTGGGGGGAATGCGTATTTGCCAGTGCGTCTGCCCCGAGGGGAGCCTCTGTTCGGGCATAACAGAGCGGGCAATGGGAGGTCTCTCGGGAGGCAAAAAGATCTACCTTGGCCTTGCCGAATCGTTCCCAAATCAGCTGGACCGACTGGGGGTGAAGTGATGTTAGCACGTTTTTAACATGTTTTTGCACTTTGCTAGGCGATGCTAACATGTGTTATCATGATGCTAGCACGTTTTTAGCATGTTTTAGCACTTTGCTAGGCGATGTTAGCATGAGTTAGCATGATGCTAACACGTTTTTAGCATGTTTTAGCACTTTGCTAGGCGATGCTAACATGTGTTATCATGATGCTAGCACGTTTTTAGCATGTTTTAGCACTTCGCTAGGCAAGGCCAGCATGTGTTAGCATGATGCTAGCACGTTTTTAGCATGTTTTAACACTTCGCTAGGTGATGCTAGCATGTGTTAGCATGATGCTAGCACGTTTTTAGCATGTTTTTGCACTTCGCTAGGCGATGCTAGCATGTGTTAGCATGATGCTAGCACATTTTTAGCATGTTTTTGCACAATGCTAGCATATTTTTAGCATGTTTTAACACTTTGCTAGGCGATGCTAGCTTGTGTTAGCATGATGCTAGCAGGTTTTTAGCATGTTTTTGCACTTCGCTAGGCGATGCTAACATGTGTTAGCATGATGCTAGCACATTTTTACCATGTTTTAGCACTTCGCTAGGTGATGCTAGCATGTGTTATCATGAAGCTAGTACGTTTTTAGCATCTTTTAGCGTGTGGCTATGAAGATTTTAGGTCATTACTTTTTGGCTGCTTGATAAAATAAATCCTCTGAGGGAGAGAGAGAGGGAGAGATGCAGGGCTGACAGGCCCTTTTTGTCTGTGTGTAAATGTCAGTTAGGATTTAAATTTCTGAACATTCTGCAATGTTAAGTCAATGGGATTTTTCCAGTATTTTATCATCCGATGTGGGAAAACCGTAAGTCCGATCAGTTAGAAAAGCTATAGCACACTATTCGGGATAAGTCTGAAGGTCTGTGCCGAGTTTGGTGCCTGTAGCTTAAAAGCTCTAGGAGGAGTTAGATATAGAAATTTCAAAGTAAGAATAATAATAACTAGAAAAAGTTTGTCGAGACAAACTTTAAGTTGGCTTGTGAAAATTTGGACCAGAAAGTTTGAAGTTTAAAGTAGTTTGAAGTTTAAAGTAGTTTGAAGTTTAAATTAGTTTATAGTTTAAATTAGTCTAAAGTTTAAATTAGTTTGAATTTTAAAGTAGTTTATAGTTTAAATTAGTTTAAAGTTTAAATTAGTCTAAAGTTTAAATTAGTTTGAATTTTAAAGTAGTTTGAAGATTAAATTAGTTCAAAGTTTAAAGTAGTCTAAAGTTTAAATTAGTTTGAATTTTAAAGTAGTTTATTGTTTAAAGTAGTTTGAAGTTTAAAATAGTTTATAGTTTAAATGAGTTTAAAGTTTAAATTAGTTTAAAGTAATAGATAGATAGGTAGATAGATAGATAGATAGATAGATAGATAGATAGATAGATAGATAGATAGATAGATAGATAGATAGATAGATAGATAGATAGACAGACAGATAGATGCTAGCACGCTTTTAGCATTTTTAGTACTTAGCTAGGTGATACTAGCATGTGTTAGCATGATGCTAGCACGTTTTTAGCATCTTTTAGCACTTCGCTTGGCGATGCTAGCAAGTGTTAGCATGATGCTAGCACGTTTTTAGCATGTTTTAGCACTTCGCTAGGTGATGCTAACATGTATTAACATGATGCTAGCATGTTTCTAGCATGTTTTAGCACTCCACTAGGCGATGCTAGCGTGTGAGCATGATGCTACCACGTTTTTAGCATGTTTTAGCACTTCGCTAGGCGATGCTAGCATGTGTTAGCATGATGCTACCACGTTTTTAGCATTTTTTAGCACTTCGCTAGGCGATGCTAGCATGTGTTAGCATGATGTTAGCACGTTTTTAGCATGTTTTAGCACTTCGCTAGGCGATGCTAGCATGTGTTAGCATGATGTTAACATGTTTTTAGCATGTTTTGGCACTTCGCTAGGCGATGCTAGCATGTGTTAGCATGATGCTAACGCGTTTTAGCATTTTTTAGCACTCGGCTAGGCGATGCTAGCATGTGTTAGCATGATGCTAACGCGTTTTAGCATTTTTAGCACTTCTCTAGGCGATGCTAGCATGTGTTAGCATGATGCTAGCGCGTTTTTAGCATGTTTTAGCGCTCGCTAGGCGATGTTACCATGTGTTAACATGATGCTAGCATGTTTCTAGCATGTTTTAGCGCTCAGCTAGGCGATGCTAGCATGTGTTAGCATGATGCTATGACGTTTTAGCATTTTTAGCGCTCTGCTAGGCGATGCTAGCATGTGTTAGCATGATGCTATGCGCTTTTAGCATGTTTTAGCACTCGGCTAGGCGATGCTAGCATCTTTAGCATGATGCTAGCACATTTTTAGCAAGTTTTAGGACTTCGCTAGGTGATGCTATGATGTGTTAGCATGATTCCCAAACAAATGACTCTAATGAGCCGGTTCTTTTGAATCTACAGTGTGAAACATACAGTGTGACCAGTGTAGTCTGATTCCCAAATTAATGACTCTAATGAGCCAGTTCTTTTGAATCTAAAATGTGAAACATACAGTGTGACTGGTGTAGTCTGATTCCCAAATGAATGACTCTAATGAGCCGGTTCTTTTGAATTTACAGTGTGAAACATACAGTGTGACCAGTGTAGTCTGATTCCCAAATGAATGACTCTAATGAGCCGGTCCTTTTGAATCTACAGTGTGAAACATACAGTGTAACCAGTGTAGTCTGATTCCCAAATTAATGACTCTAATGAGCCAGTTCTTTTGAATCTAAAATGTGAAACATACAGTGTGACCGGTGTAGTCTGATTCCCAAATGAATGACTCTAATGAGCCGGTTCTTTTGAATCTACAGTGTGAAACATACAGTGTAACCAGTGTAATCTGATTACAATATTAATGACTCTAATGAGCCGGTTCTTTTGAATCTACAGTGTGAAACATACAGTGTGACCAGTGTAATCTGATTACAACATTAATGACTCTAATGAGCCAGTTCTTTTGAATCTAAAGTGTGAAACATACAGTGTGACCAGGGTAGTCTGATTCCCAAACAAATTACTCTAATGAGCCAGTTCTTTTGACTCTACAGGTTGAAACATACAGTGTGACCAGTGTAGTCTGATTCCCAAATGAATGACTCTAATGAGCTGGTTCTTTTGAATCTACAATGTGAAACATACAGTGTGACCAGTGTAGTCTGATTCCCAAATTAATGACTCTAATGAGCCGGTTCTTTTGAATCTACAATGTGAAACATACAGTGTGACCAGTGTAGTCTCATTCCCAAATTAATGACTCTAATGAGCCGGTTCTTTTGAATCTACAATGTGAAACTTACAGTGTGACCAGTTTAGTCTGATTCCCAAATTAATGACTCTAATGAGCCGGTTCTACAGTGTAGTGTTAAAAAAGTTTAACTTAGTTGCTAGATAGATAGATAGATAGATAGATAGATAGATAGATAGATAGATAGATAGATAGATAGATAGATAGATAGATAGATAGATAGATAGATAGATAGATAGATAGATAGATAGATAGATATTTACCCTTAGATATATAGAGAGATAGATATAGATAGATAGATATTTATCCTCAGATAGATAGATAGATAGATAGATAGATAGATAGATAGATAGATAGATAGATAGATAGATATTGACCCTCAGATAGATGCTAGCACGTTTTTAGCATGTTTTTAGCGTGTGGTTAGGAAGATTTTAGGTCATTACTTTTTGGCTGCTTGATAAAAGAAATCCTCTGAGGGAGAGAGAGAGGGAGAGATGCAGGGCTGACAGGCCCTTTTTGTCTGTGTGTGTGAAAATGTCAGTTGGAATTTGAATTTCTGAACATTCCGCAATGTTAAGTGAATGGGAGTTTTTTCCGAGTTTGATCGTCATTTTTAGGAAAACCGTAAGTCCGATCAGTTAGAAAAGATATAGCACACTATTCGGGATTAGTCTGAAGGTCTGTGCCGAGTTTGGTGCCTGTAGCTTAAAAGCTCTAGGAGGAGTTAGATATAGAAATTTCAGATTAAGAATAATAATAATAACTAGAAAAAGTTCGTCGAGACAAACTTTAAGTTGGCTTGTGAAAGTTTGGACCAGAAAGTTTGAAGTTTAAAGTAGTTTGAAGTTTAAAGTAGTTTGAAGTTTAAATTAGTTTATAGTTTAAATTAGTTTAAAGTTTAAATTAGTTTAAAGTTTAAATTAGTCTAAAATTTAAATTAGTTTGAATTTTAAAGTAGTTTGAAGATTAAATTAGTTCAAAGTTTAAAGTAGTCTAAAGTTTAAATTAGTTTGAATTTTAAAGTAGTTTATTGTTTAAAGTAGTTTGAAGTTTAAATTAGTTTATAGTTTAAATGACTTTCAAGTTTAAATTAGTTTAAAGTTTAAAGTAGTTTGTAGTTTAAAGTAGTTAGAAGTTTAACTTAGTTGCTAGATAGATAGATAGATAGATAGACACTCAGATAGATAGATAGAGAGATAGGTAGATAGATATTTACCCTCAGATAGATAGATAGATATAGATAGATAAATATTTACCCTCAGATAGATAGATAGATAGATAGATAGATAGATAGATAGATAGATATTGACCCTCAAATAGATAGATAGGTGATACTAGCATGTGTTAGCATGATGCTAGCATGTTTTTAGCATCTTTTAGCACTTCGCTTGGTGATGCTAGCATGTGTTAGCATGATGCTAGCACGTTTTAGCATGTTTTAGCACTTCGCTAGGTGATGCTAACATGTGTTAGCATGATGCTAGCATGTTTTTAGCATGTTTTAGCACTCCGGCTAGGCGATGCTAGCATGTGTTAGCATGATGCTAGCACGATTTTAGCATGTTTTAAGCACTTCGCTAGGCGATGCTAGCATGTTTTAAGCATGATGGTAATGACGTTTTAGCATGTTTTAGCGCTCGCTAGGCGATGCTTAGCATGTGTTAGCATGATTCTACCACGTTTTTAACATGTTTTAGCACTTCGCTAGGCGATGCTTAGCATGTGTTAGCATGATGCTATGCGCGTTTTTAGCATTTTTAGCGCTCGCTAGTCGATGCTAGCATGTGTTAGCATTATGCTAACATGTTTTTAGCATGTTTTAGCACTCCGCTACGCGATGCTAGCATGTGTTAGCATGATGCTTGCTGCGTTTTTAGCATTTTTAGCACTACGTTAGGCGATGCTTAGCATGTGTTAACATGATGCTTAGCACGTTTTTAGCATGTTTTAGCGCTCGGCTAGGCGATGTTAGCATGTGTTATCATGATGCTTAGCACGTTTTTAGCATGTTTTAGCGACTTCGCTAGGCGATGCTTAGCATGTGTTAGCATGATGCTTAGCACGTTTTTAGCATTTTTAGCACTTTGCTAGGCGATGCTAACATGTGTTAACATGATGCTAGCGCGTTTTAGCATGTTTTAGCGCCGGCTATGCGATGCTTAGCATGTGTTAGCATGATGCTAGCACGTTTTTAGCATGTTTTAGCACTTCGCTAGGCGATGCTAGCATGTGTTAGCATGATGTTAGCACGATTTTAGCATTTTTTAGCACTTCGCTAGGCAGATGCTAGCATGTGTTAGCATGATACTAGCACGTTTTTAGCATGTTTTAGCACTTCGCTAGGCGATGCTAGCATGTGTAAGCATGATGTTAGCACGTTTTTAGCATTTTTTAGTACTTCGCTAGGCGATGCTAGCATGTGTTAGCATGATGCTAGCATGTTTTTAGCATGTTTTAGCACTTCGCTAGGCGATGCTAGCATGTGTTAACATGATGCTACCACGTTTTTAGCATGTTTTAGCGACTCGCTAGGCGATGCTTAGCATGTGTTAGCATGATGCTATAGCACGTTTTTAGCATTTTTTAGTACTTCGCTAGGCGATGCTTAGCATGTGTTAGCATGATGCTTAGCATGTTTTTAGCATGTTTTAGCGCTCGGCTAGGCGATGCTTAGCATGTGTTAACATGATGCTAGACGCGTTTTAGCATGTTTTAGCGACTCGGCTAGGCGATGCTAGCATGTGTTAGCATGATGCTATGCGCGTTTTTAGCATTTTTAGCGCTCGGCTAGGCGATGCTAGCATGTGTTAGCATGATGCTTAGCACGCTTTTAGCATGTTTTAGCGCCGCTAGGCGATGCTAGCATCTTTTAGCATGATGCTAGCACATTTTTAGCAAGTTTTAGGACTTCGCTAGGTGATGCTATGATGTGTTAGCATGATTCCCAAACAAATGACTCTAATGAGCGGTTCTTTTGAATCTACAGTGTGAAACATACAGTGTGACCAGTGTAGTCTGATTCCCAAATTAATGACTCTAATGAGCCAGTTCTTTTGAATCTACAGTGTGAAACATACAGTGTGACCAGTGTAGTCTGATTCCCAAATGAATGACTCTAATGAGCGGTTCTTTTGAATCTACAAATCAAGAGATATGTGATTTGTTACTCGGCTGCTAGGGTAACCCCATCTGGTTGCTAGGCAGTTACCATAGTGATACTTATCAAGTCTCCTTTACATCCTGATTGAAATAAATCAACCCAGAAGTCTCTACGATTTTCTGGTGCAGAGATATGTGATTTGTTACTCGGTTGCTAGGGTAACCCCATCTGGTTGCTAGGCAGTTACCATAGTTATACTTATCAACTCTCCTTGCCATCCTGATTGAAATAAGTCAACCCGGAAGTCTCTACAATTTTCTGTTGCAGAGATATGTGATTTGTTACTCGGTTGCTAGGGTAACCCCATCTGGTTGTTAGGCAGATACCATAGTGATACTAATGAAGTCTCCTTGCCATCCTGATTGAAATAAACCAACCCAGAAGTCTCTACGATTTTCTGGTGCAGAGATATGTGATTTGTTACTCGGTTGCTAGGGTAACCCCATCTGGTAGTTAGACAGTTACCATAGTGATACTTATCAAGTCTCCTTGCATCCTGATTGAAATAAATCAACCCAGAAGTCTCTATGATTTTCTGGTGCAGAGATATGTGATTTGTTACTCGGTTGCTAGGGTAACCCCATCTGGTTGCTAGGCAGTTACCATAGTGATACTTATCAAGTCTCCTTTACATCCTGATTGAAATAAATCAACCCAGAAGTCTCTACAATTTTCTGGTGCAGAGATATGTGATTTGTTACTCGGTTGCTAGGGTAACCCCATCTGGTTGTTAGGCAGTTACCATAGTGATACTTATCAAGTCTCCTTGCATCCTGATTGAAATAAATCAACCCAGAAGTCTCTATGATTTTCTGGTGCAGAGATATGTGATTTGTTACTCGGTTGCTAGGGTAACCCCATCTGGTTGCTAGGCAGTTACCATAGTGATACTTATCAAGTCTCCTTGCCATCCTGATTGAAATAAATCAACCCAGAAGTCTGTACTATTTTCTGGTGCAGAGATATGTGATTTGTTACTCAGTTGCTAGGGTAACCCCATCTGGTTGCTAGGCAGTTACCATAGTGATACTAATCAAGTCTCCTTGCCATCCTGATTGAAATAAATCAACCCAGAAGTCTGTACTATTTTCTGGTGCAGAGATATGTGATGTGTTACTTGGTTGCTAGGGTAACCCCATCTGGTTGCTAGGCAGTTACCATAGTGATACTAATCAATTCTCCTTGCCATCCTGATTGAAATAAGTCAACCCGGAAGTCTCTACTATTTTCTGGTGCAGAGATATGTGATTTGTTACTCGGTTGCTAGGGTAACTCCATCTGGTTGCTAGGCAGTTACCATAGTGATACTAATCAAGTCTCCTTGCCATCCTGATTGAAATAAGTCAACCCGGAAGTCTCTACTATTTTCTGGGGCAGAGATATGTAATTTGTTACTCGGTTGCTAGGGTAACCCCATCTGGTTGCTAGGCAGTTATCATAGTGATACTAATGAAGTCTCCTTGCCATCCTGATTGAAATAAGTCAATAAGGAAGTCTCTACGTTTTTCTGATGCAGAGATATGTGATTTGTTACTCGGTTGCTAGGGTAACCCCATGTGGTTGCTAGGCAGTTACCATAGTGATACTAATCAAGTCTCCTTGCCATCCTGATTGAAATAAATCAACCCAGAAGTCTCTCTGATTTTCTGGTGCAGAGATATGTGATTTGTTACTTTCGGTTGCTAAGGTAACCCTATCTGGTTGCTAGGCAGTTACCATAGTGATACTTATCAAGTCTCCTTGCCATCCTGATTGAAATAAATGAACCCAGAAGTCTCTCTGATTTTCTGGTGCAGAGATATAGTTATTGCTAAGCGGTTGCTAGGGTACTCTGTTTAGTTGCTAGGGAGTGGCTTGACAGCTGCCAATCATGAAACTCCAAAGGCTGCTTGTCAGTATGAATGATATAAACCAACTCCCATGCCTCTGTGACATTCAGAATGGAAGATATCCCTCTATGGATTTTGGTTGTTAAGGTGCTCGACAATGGTTGCTAGGGAGGGGCTAGGAAGTGTTGAAGTGATTCATGATTGGCTGTTTGCTGCCCGAGTCAAGCGAGACCACCCTTGTGTTTCTATGACACTTCTATCCGGAGATATCCCTTTGATGTCTTTCATTAGAAGTCTATGGGACTTGTTGCTAAGGTGCTCTTAGCATGGTTGCTAGGGCGTGGCTTGATAGCTTCAGCAATGATCCTGAGAGACTGATTGGTTAGCCTTAGTAAATGAGCCACCTCGCTAGTCTCTATGACACTGTGATCCAGAGCATGATGTTCAATACAAATCCTTATGCCTGTTTTATTGCATGGGCGTCCTACGACCATTTTAAGTCAATTAGGGCATTTTTGGCAGCTCCTGACCCCAGAGATGCAACTCTGACGCCGAGAGTGAGGTATGCTCTTACAGAGCCTGCCAGGCCTCTTCAAATGTGGCAAATCATGCGTTTCTGAAAATCGTCAGCTTGGGATTGTAAATGTCTGAAGTTTGTCTCAATGTTAAGTCAATGGGAGTTTTTCGAGCTTTGATTGCCATTTTGAGGCAAATACCGTAAGTCCGATCAGTTAGAAAAGATCATAGCAACTCGAGTCCTCAGTAAGCAGTTTGAGTGTCTGAGCCGCAGTTTGGAGTATGTGGAGTTAAAGCTCTAGGAGGAGTTAGATATAGAAATTTCTTAAGATAAGAATAATAATAATAACTAGATAGGTACATTTCCTGAAGAAAATGTGAGTGGTGCTTGCCGTGGCAAAACTCAGTAAAATAGCATGCTTGAAAAGAACAAAAATTATGGTCATAAATAAATCAATCCAGAAGTCTGTACGATTTTCTGGTGCAGAAATATGTGATTTGTTACTCGGTTGCTAGGGTAACCCCATCTGGTTGCTATGCAGTTACCAAGGTAATACAATACATGGCTCCTTTCCATCCTGAGTGAAATAAGTCAACCCGGAAGTCTCTACTATTTTCTGATGCAGAGATATGTGATATGTTACTCTGTTGCTAGGGTAACCCCATCTGGTTGCTAGGCAGTTACCATAGTGATACTAATCAAGTCTCCTTGCCGTCCTGATTGAAATAAGTCAACCCGGAAGTCTCTATGTTTTTCTGATGCAGAGATATGTGATTTGTTACTCGGTTGCTAGGGTAACCCCATCTGGTTGCTAGGCAGTTACCATAGTGATACTATTGAAGATTCCTTGCTATCCTGATTGAAATAAGTCAGCCCGGAATCTCTACGTTTTTCTGATGCAGAGATATGTGATTTGTTACTCGGTTGCTAGGGTAACCCCATCTGGTTGCTAGGCAGTTACCATAGTGATACTAATCAAGTCTCCTTGCCGTCCTGATTGAAATAAGTCAACCCGGAAGTCTCTATGTTTTTCTGATGCAGAGATATGTGATTTGTTACTCGGTTGCTAGGGTAACCCCATCTGGTTGCTAGGCAGTTACCATAGTGATTCTAATCAAGTCTCCTTGCCATTCTGATTGAAATAAATCAACCCAGAACTCTGTACTATTTTGTGGTGCAGAGATATGTGATTTGTTACTCGGTTGCTAGGGTAACCCCATATGGTTGCTATGCAGTTACCAAGGTAATACAATACATGGCTCCTTTCCATCCTGAGTGAAATAAGTCAACCCGGAAGTCTCTACTATTTTCTGGTGCAGAGATATGTGATTTGGTACTCGGTTGCTAGGGTAACCCCATGTGGTTGCTAGGCAGTTACTATAGTGATACTAATGAAGTCTCCTTGCCATCCTGATTGAAATAAGTCAACCCGGAAGTCTGTACTATTTTCTGGGGCAGAGATATGTGATTTGTTACTCGGTTGCTAGGGTAACCCCATCTGGTTGCTAGGCAGTTACCATAGTGATACTATTGAAGTCTCCTTGCTATCCTGATTGAAATAAGTCAGCCGGGAAGTCTCTACGTTTTTCTGATGCAGAGATATGTGATTTGTTACTCGGTTGCTAGGGTAACCCCATCTGGTTGCTAGGCAGTTACCATAGTGATACTAATCAAGTCTCCTTGCCGTCCTGATTGAAATAAGTCAACCCGGAAGTCTCTATGTTTTTCTGATGCAGAGATATTTTATTTGTTACTCGGTTGCTAGGGTAACCCCATCTGGTTGCTAGGCAGTTACCATAGTGATACTAATGAAGTGTCCTTGCCATCCTGATTGAAATAAGTCAATCCGGAAGTCTCTACGTTTTTCTGATGCAGAGATATGTGATTTGTTACTCGGTTGCTAGGGTAAGCCCATCTGGTTGCTAGGCAGTTACCATAGTGATACTAATGAAGTCTCCTTGCCATCCTGATTGAAATAAGTCAACCCGAAGTCTCTATGTTTTTGTGATGCAGAGATATGTGATTTTTTACTCGGTTGCTAGGGTAACCCCATCTGGTTGCTAGGCAGATACCATAGTGATACTAATCAAGTCTCCTTGCCATCCTGAGTGAAATAAATCAACCCGAAGTCAGTACTATTTTCTGGTGCAGAGATATGTGATTTGTTACTCTGTTGCTAGGGTAACCCCATCTGGTTGCTAGGCAGTTACCATAGTGGTACTAATCAAGTGTCCTTGCCATTCTGAGTGAAATAAATCAACCCAGAGGTCTGTACTATTTTCTGGTGCAGAGATATGTGATTTGTTACTCGGTTGCTAGGGTAACCCCATCTGGTTGCTAGGCAGTTACCATAGTGATAGTAATCAAGTGTCCTTGCCATCCTGATTGAAATAAGTCAACCCGGAAGTCTCTATGTTTTTGTGATGCAGAGATATGTGATTTGTTACTCGGTTGCTAGGGTAAGCCCATCTGGTTGCTAGGCAGTTACCATAGTGATACTAATGAAGTCTCCTTGCCATCCTGATTGAAATAAGTCAACCCGGAAGTCTCTACGTTTTCTGATGCAGAGATATGTGATTTGTTACTCGGTTGCTAGGGTAACCCCATCTGGTTGCTAGGCAGTTAACATAGTGATACTTATCAAGTCTCCTTGCCATCCTGATTGAAATAAATCAACCCAGAAGTCTCTCTGATTTTCTGGTGCAGAGATATAGTTACTGCTAAGCGGTTGCTAGGGTACTCTGTGTAGTTGCTAGGGAGTGGCTTGGCAGCTGCCAATCATGAATCTCCAAAGGCTGCTTGTCAGTATGAATGATATAAACCAACTCCCATGCCTCTGTGACATTCAGAATGGAAGATATCCCTCTATGGATTTTGGTTGTTAAGGTGCTCGACAATGGTTGCTAGGGAGGGGCTAGGAAGTGTTGAAGTGATGCATGATTGGCTGTTTGCTGTCCCGAGTCAAGCGAGACCACCCTTGTGTTTCTATGACACTTCTATCCGGAGATATCCCTTTGATCTTTTTCAATAGAAGTCTATGGGACTTGTTGCTAAGGTGCTCTTAATGGTTGCTAGGGCGTGGCTTGATAGCTTCACAATGATCCGAGAGACTGATTGGTTGTCTGAGTAAAATGAGCCCACCCCTCGTCTCTATGACACTGTGATCCAGAGCTATGTTCAATACAAATCCCTATGCCTTTTCATTTCATGGGCCGTCCTACACCATTATAAGTCAATTGGGGCATTTTCGGGCAGCTCCTGCCCCCAGGGGTGCAACTTTTACCCCATATTGAGGTATGCTCTTACAGAGCCTGCCAGCCTCTTCAAATGTGGCAAATCACTGCGTTTCTCATGAAATCCTCAGCTTGGAGCTGTGGCGCTCAAAGTTTGTCTCAATGTTAAGTCTATGGGATTTTTAGGCGCTTTTTTGCCCCTGGGGCAAATACCGTACTCCGATCAGCTATAAAAGTCATAGCACACGTGTCCTCAATAGTCCGTTCGATTTGATACCTCATTAGTGGGTCTACGCCAAGCGGTCTTGGGACGAGTTAGGTGCGAAGTTTTGTTAAGAGATATAATAAAAATAAAAATAAAAAGTATAATAATTATGTGAGATTACAATAGTGATGCTTTGCAAGCACCACTAATAATAACTAGAAAAAAAAGTTGGTCGAGACAAACTTTAAGTTGGCTTGTGAAAGTTTGGACCAGAAAGTTTGAAGAAGTTTAAAGTAGTTTGAAGTTTAAATTAGTTTAAATTATTTTAAAGTTTAAAGTAGTTTATAGTTTCAATTAGTTTGTAGTTTAAATTAGTTTGAAGTATAAATTAGTTTGTAGTTTAAATTAGTTTGAAGTTTAAATTAGTTTAAAGTAGTTTATAGTTTAAAGTAGTTTATAGTTTAAATTAGTTTAGTTTAAATTAGTTTAAAGTAGTTTAAAGTTTAAATTAGTTGCTAGCTAGATAGATAGATAGATAGATAGATAGATAGATAGATAGATAGATAGATAGATAGATAGATAGATAGATAGATAGATAGATAGATAGATAGATAGATAGACAGACACTCAGATAGATAGAGAGATAGATAGATAGATATTTACCCTCAGATAGATAGATAGACAACAGACAGACAGACAGACAGACAGACAGACAGATAGATAGATAGATAGATAGATAGATAGATAGATAGATAGATAGATAGATAGATAGATATTGACCCTCAGATAGATAGATAGATGGATTGATTGATTGATTGATTGATCCTTGCTACCCTGAGTCCCAAGAACAAAGCCAGAAGTCTTTATGTTGTTCTGTTGCAGAGATTTGTGATTTGTTACTCGGTTGCTAGGGTAACCCCATATGGTTGCTAGGCAGTTACCATAGTGATACTTATCAAGTCTTCTTGCCATCCTGATTGAAATAAATCAACCCAGGCGTCTCTACGATTTTCTGTTGCAGAGATATGTGATTTGTTACTCGGTTGCTAGGGTAACCCCATCTGGTTGTTAGGCAGTCACCATAGTGATACTTATCAAGTGTTCTTGACATCCTTATTGAAATAAACCAACCCAGAAGTCTCTATGATTTTCTGGTGCATAGATATGTGATTTGTTACTCGGTTGCTAGGGTAACCCCATCTGGTTGCTAGGCAGTTACCATAGTGATACTAATGAAGTGTCCTTGCCATCCTGATTGAAATAAGTCAATCCGGAAGTCTCTACGTTTTTCTGATGCAGAGATATGTGATTTGTTACTCGGTTGCTAAGGTAACCCCATGTGGTTGCTAGGCAGTTACCATAGTGATACTTATCAAGTCTCCTTGCCATCCTGATTGAAATAAATCAACCCAAAAGTCTCTCTGATTTTCTGGTGCAGAGATATGTGATTTGTTACTCGGTTGCTAGGGTAACCCCATCTGGTTGTTAGGCAGTCACCATAGTGATACTTATCAAGTCTTCTTGACATCCTGATTGAAATAAACCAACCCAGAAGTCTCTACGATTTTCTGGTCCAGAGATATGTGATTTGTTACTCAGTTGCTAGGGTAACCCAATGTGGTTGCTAGGCAGTTACCATAGTGATATTTATCAAGTCTCCTTGACATCCTGATTGAAATAAATCAACCCAGAAGTCTCTACGATTATCTGGTGCAGAGATATGTGATTTGTTACTTGGTTGCTAGGGTAACCACATCTGGTTGCTAGGCAGTTACCATAGTGATACTAATGAAGTCTCTTTGCCATCCTGATTGAAATAATTCAATCTGGAAGTCTCTACGTTTTTCTGATGCAGAGATATTTGATTTGTTACTCGGTTGCTAAGGTAACCCCATGTGGTTGCTAGGCAGTTACCATAGTGATACTTATCAAGTCTCCTTGCCATCCTGATTGAAATAAATCAACCCAGAAGTCTCTCTGATTTTCTGGTGCAGAGATATGTGATTTGTTACTTTCGGTTGCTAGGGTAACCCCATGTGGTTTCTAGGCAGTTACCATAGTGATACTTATCAAGTCTCCTTGCCATCCTGATTGAAATAAATGAACCCAGAAGTCTCTCTGATTTTCTGGTGCAGAGATATAGTTATTGCTAAGCGGTTGCTAGGGTACTCTGTTTAGTTGCTAGGGAGTGGCTTGATAGCTGCCAATCATGAAACTCCAAAGGCTGCTTGTCAGTATGAATGATATAAACCAACTCCCATGCCTCTGTGACATTCAGAATGGAAGATATCCCTCTATGGATTTTGGTTGTTAAGGTGCTCGACAATGGTTGCTAGGGAGGGGCTAGGAAGTGTTGAGGTGATTCATGATTGGCTGTTTGCTGCCCGAGTCAAGCGAGACCACCCTTGTGTTTCTATGACACTTCTATCCGGAGATATCCCTTTGATATCTTTCATTAGAAGTCTATGGGAGTTGTTGCTAAGGTGCTTTAAATTGTTGCTAGGGCGTGGTTTGATAGCTTCACAATGATCGAGAGACTGATTGGTCGTCTGAGTAAAATGAGCCCGCCCCTTGTCTCTATGACACTGTGATCCAGAGCTATGTTCAATACAAAATCCAGGGCTGACAGGCCCTTTTTGTCTGTGTGTGTTCCCAAATTAATGACTCTAATGAGCCGGTTCTTTTGACTCTACAGTGTGAAACATACAGTGTGACCAGTGTAGTCTGATTCCCAAATTAATGACTCTAATGAGCCAGTTCTTTTGAATCTACAGTGTGAAACATACAGTGTGACCAGTGTAGTCTGATTCCCAAATTAATGACTCTAATGAGCCAGTTCTTTTGAATCTACAGTGTGAAACATACAGTGTGACCAGTGTAGTCTGATTCCCAAATGAATGACTCTAATGAGCCAGTTCTTTTGACTCTACAATGTGAAACATACAGTGTGACCAGTGTAGTCTGATTCCCAAATTAATGACTCTAATGAGCCGGTTCTTTTGACTCTACAATGTGAAACATACAGTGTGACCAGTGTAGTCTGATTCCCAAATTAATGACTCTAATGAGCCAGTTCTTTTGAATCCACAGTGTGAAACATACAGTGTGACCAGTTTAGTCTGATTCCCAAATGAATGACTCTAATGAGCCAGTTCTTTTGACTCTACAGTGTGAAACATACAGTGTGACCAGTGTAGTCTGATTCCCAAATGAATGACTCTAATGAGCCAGTTCTTTTGACTCTACAGTGTGAAACATACAGTGTGACCAGTGTAGTCTGATTCCCAAATGAATGACTCTAATGAGCCAGTTCTACAGTGTAGTGTTAAAAAAGTTTAACTTAGTTGCTAGATAGATAGATAGATAGATAGATAGATAGATAGATAGATAGATAGATAGATAGATAGATAGATAGATAGATAGATAGATAGATATTTACCCTTAGATATATAGAGAGATAGATATAGATAGATAGAGAGAGAGAGATAGATATTTACCCACAGATAGATAGATAGATAGATAGATAGATAGATAGATAGATAGATAGATAGATAGATAGATAGATAGATAGATAGATAGATAGATAGATAGATAGAATGGAAGTTAAAGGGATTTGTTTGCTAGGGTGCTCTAAATGGTTGCTAGGGCATGGCTTAGTATTTTTCATGATGATACTTAAAGACTGACTGCTCACCCAATTCAAACAAGTCAACTCTCATGTCTGTAGGACATACTGATCAGGTGATATCCATCTAAGCAATTTTGAATGGCAGTCAATGGGTTCTGGTTGCTAGGTTGCACTAAATGATAGACAGACAGACAGACAGATAGACAGATATGAGGAAAAAGGATGAATAGAAAGAAATAGATAGAGAGAGATATATATAAACATTGTATTGACACAGCAATATTGTAAAAACAGTGATTTAAATAAAGTTTGATTGAATTTGTTAGAAATAAAGATTGAACAGAGTGGCCCTCTTCACTTTAAGAGACAGATAGAAATAGAGATTTGATAGAAACGAAGCCTGAAGCATGTTAAAGCCTTCTGTTGGTGGCTCATATTTGAATTTTGACAGTTGGTGTTGGCTCATCTGAACATTCCGTCAATGTAAGTCAATGGGATTTTTCAAGTGTTTGATCATCCGCTTTGAGAAAACAGTAAGTCCGATCAGTTAGAAAAGATATAGCACACTATTAGGGATTAGTCTGAAGGTCTGTGATGAGTTTGGTGCCTGTAGCTTAAAAGCTCTAGGAGGAGTTAGTCTTGGTAATTTTAGTCTCAGAAGAATAATAATAATAAGTTTAAATAGGATTTCAGTAAGTTGGCTCTCACAAGCCAACTTAATAATAATAATAATAATAATAAGTTTAAATAGGATTTCAGTAAGTTGGCTTTCACAAGCCAACTTAATAATAATAATAATAAGTTTAAATAGGATTTCAGTAAGTTGGCTCTCACAAGCCAACTTAACTAGTAAAAAGTTAGATCGAGACAAACTTTAAGTTGGCTTGTGAAAGTTTGGACCAGAAAGTTTGAAGTTTAAAGTAGTTTGAAGTTTAAAGTAGTTTGAAGTTTAAATTAGTTTATAGTTTAAATTAGTTTAAAGTTTAAATTAGTTTGAATTTTAAAATAGTTTGAAGATTAAATTAGTTCAAAGTTTAAAGTAGTCTAAAGTTTAAATTAGTTTGAATTTTAAAGTAGTTTATTGTTTAAAGTAGTTTGAAGTTTAAAGTAGTTTATAGTTTAAATGAGTTTAAAGTTTAAATTAGTTTAAAGTTTAAAGTAGTTTGTAGTTTAAAGTAGTTAAAAGTTTAACTTAGTTGCTAGATAGATAGATAGATAGATAGATAGATAGATAGATAGATAGATAGATAGATAGATAGATAGATAGATAGATAGATAGATAGAAAGATAGAAAGATAGATAAATAGACACTCAGATAGATAGATAGAGAGATAGGTAGATAGATATTTACCCTCAGATAGAAAGATAGATATAGATAGATAAATATTTACCCTCAGATAGATAGATAGATAGATAGATAGATAGATAGATAGATAGATAGATAGATAGATAGATAGATAGACAGATAGATAGATATTGACCCTCAAATAGATAGATAGATAGATATTGACCCTCAGATAGATAGATAGATAGATAGATAGATAGATAGACAGATAGATAGATGTTAGCACGTTTTAAGCATTTTTTTGTACTTCGCTAGGTGATACTAGCATGTGTTAGCATGATGCTAGCATGTTTTTAGCATCTTTTAGCACTTCGCTTGGCAATGCTAGCATGTGTTAGCATGATGGTATCATGTTTTTAGCATGTTTTAGCACTTCGCTAGGTGATGCTAACATGTGTTAGCATGATGCTAGCATGTTTTTAGCATGTTTTGCACTCCAGTTTGAGCATGATGCTAACACGTTTTTAGCATTTTTTAGCAATTCGCTAGGCGATGCTAGCATGTGTTAGCATGATGCTAGCACGTTTTTAGCATGTTTTAGCACTTTGCTAGGTGATGCTAGCATGTGTTAGCATGATGCTAGCATGTTTTTAGCATTTTTTAGCACTTCTCTAGGCGATGCTAGCATGTGTTAGCATGATGCTACCATGTTTTTAGCATGTTTTAGCACTTCGCTAGGCGATGCTAGCATGTGTTAACATGATGCTAGCACGTTTTTAGCATGTTTTAGCACTTCGCTAGGCGATGCTAGCATGTGTTAACATGATGTTAGCACGTTTTTAGCATGTTTTAGCACTTCGCTAGGCGATGCTAGCATGTGTTAGCATGATGCTATCACATTTTTAGCATTTTTTAGCACATTGCTAGGCGATGCTAGCATGTGTTAGCATGGTGCTAGCACATTTTTAGCATGTTTTAGCACTTCACTAGTCAATGCTAGCATGTGTTAGCATGATGCTAGCACGTTTTTAGCATGTTTTAGCGTGTGGCTAGGAAGATTTTAGGTCATTACTTTTTGGCTGCTTGATAAAAGAAATCCTCTGAGGGAGAGAGAGAGGGAGAGATGCAGGGCTGACAGGCCCTTTTTGTGTGTGTGTGTGAAAATGTCAGTTGGAATTTGAATTTCTGAACATTCCGCAATGTTAAGTCAATGGGAGTTTTTTCTGAGTTTGATCGTCATTTTTAGGAAAACCGTAAGTCCGATCAGTTAGAAAAGATATAGCACACTATTCGGGATTAGTCTGAAGGTCTGTGCGAGTTTGGTGCCTGTAGCTTAAAAGCTCTAGGAGGAGTTAGATATAGAAATTTCAGAGTAAGAATAATAATAATAACTAGAAAAAGTTAGATTCGAGACAAACTTTAAGTTGGCTTGTGAAAGTTTAGACCAGAAAGTTTGAAGAAGTTTAAAGTAGTTTGAAGTTTAAATTAGTTTAAATTAGTTTAAAGTAGTTTACAGTTTAAAGTAGTTTGAAGTTTAAAGTAGTTTATAGTTTAAATGAGTTTAAAGTTTAAATTAGTTTGTAGTTTAAATTAGTTTAAAGTTTAAAGTAGTTTGTAGTTTAAAGTAGTTTCAGGTTTAACTTAGTTGCTAGATAGATAGATAGATAGATAGATAGATAGACACTCAGATAGATAGATAGATAGATAGATAGATAGATAGATAGATAGATAGATAGATAGATAGATAGATAGATAGATAGATAGATACCCTCAGATAGATACATAGATATAGATAGATAGATATTTACCCTCAGATAGATAGATAGATATAGATAGATAGATATTTACCCTCAGATAGATAGATAGAGAGAGAGAGAGAGATAGATATTTACCTTCAGATAGATAGATAGATAGATATTGACCCTCAAATAGATAGATAGATAGATATTGACCCTCAGATAGATAGATAGATAGATAGATAGATAGATAGATAGATAGATAGATAGATAGACAGACAGATAGATGCTAGCACGTTTTTAGCATTTTTTAGCACTTCGCTAGGCGATGCTAGCATGTGTTAGCATGATGCTAGCACGTTTTTAGCATGTTTTAGCACTTCGCTAGGCGATGCTAGCATGTGATAGCATGATGCTATTACGTTTTTAGCATGTTTTAGCACTTTGCTAGGCGTTTTTAACATGATGCTAGCACGTTTTTAGCATGTTTTAGCACTTCGCTAGGCGATGCTAGCATGTGTTAGCATGATGCTAGCACTTTGTTAACATTTTTTAGCACTTCGCTAGGCGATGCTAGCATGTGTTAGCATGATGCTAGCACGTTTTTAGCATGTTTTAACACTTCGCTAGGCGATGCTAGCATGTGTTAGCATGATGCTAGCATGTTCTTAGCATTTTTTAGCACTTCGCTAGGCGATGCTAGCATGTGTTAGCATGATGCTAGCACGTTTTTAGCATGTTTTAACACTTCGCTAGGCGATGCTAGCATGTGTTAGCATGATGCTAACACATTTTTAGCATGTTTTAGCACTTCGCTAGGCGATGCTAGCATGTGTTAGCATGATGCTAGCACGTTTTTAGCATTTTTTAGGTTTTTAGCATTATTTAACACTTTGCTAGGCGATGCTAGCATGTGTTAGCATGATCTTAGCACGTTTTAGCATGTTTTAACGCTCGGCTAGGCGATGCTTAGCATGTGTTAGCATGATCTTAGCACGTTCTTAGCATTTTTAGCACTCGCTAGGCGATGCTTAGCATGTGTTAGCATGATACTTGCTGCGTTTTTAGCATGTTTTAGCGCTCGGCTAGGCGATGCTTAGCATGTGTTAGCATGATCTTGCTGCGTTTTTAGCATTTTTAGCGCCGGCTAGGCGATGCTAGCATGTGTTAGCATGATGCTAGCGCGTTTTTAGCATGTTTTAGCGCCGGCTAGCATCTTAGCATCATATTTAACACGTTTTAGCATTTTTAGCTGCCGATTGTCTCTGGTTTCTGCCCAACCACACACCTGTACTCAAAATAAAGTAATTCTTCTAGCAACCAGTGTTCAGAAGTCAAATACAGTCAAATGTTTCATCACACCAAATGAACAGAACTATTAACATAAGCCTCCTAATATATGAAAAAGGGAATAGGAATATATATATAAAAAGAGAAAAGAGACCAGAAAAAAAAAAAAAAAAAAAAAGTATAATCTGTAATGTATTCCGATTGTGGGTCGATTAGCCCTAAACTCATCTTTAAATAAGGAGCATGCCAGGCATCTGAATATGGTACAGATGAACAAAATGTAGATTGAACTATTATCTCCAAGTGTCTGAGCAACCACGAGAATCATTGTCTATCCAGAGAGTCAGGCTGCCTCATAGTTCAGACAGCCCTCATCAATGAAAAAATGGATGGCACAGAGAGTCACAGTGCTTTCAGACTGTCAAACTCTTCTGAGGCTCGTTAAAGAAGCTCAGTTATGCAATTCCTCTGTGTGATTTCCCGCTTGATATTCACTGGATAAAGCTCTTAAAATTTATGACAACTCAGCTTTTTAGTTACAGCAGTGCCTGGGGCTCTTTGCTACGTTACAACTCCTACAAGCAAATCCAGCATATTTAAACAACATTTAACAAAAAAACTCAGAAGGTATCATTCCAAAGAGATATGTTGAAAGAAGGTCTATAAAATTTGTAGCGTGTGTATATTTTCTAGGCTAGTTGACACTAATGCATTCATAAAAGCAAGGCCAAGCTACACACCAAGGAAAAGCCGAGACATTGTCTGATTCTGCACGTCACGCAGATCAGATCTCAACCTCTCGCTGGTTAATGCTCCTTTGAAATTATAATACCAGGCAAACTATCATCTCTGCATTAAACAGGCAGTAGGAGATGAAAGGAAGGGCTGCATATCATTACTGCTGGCGTCAGCTAATCATACCCGTAAGACTGAAAGGCAATGATGTTAGATAAACTACTGAAATTCTGAGTGCTGACTCATTTTTTTCTTCAATTATGAGGAAAAATGAACCACATTTTTCACCATCCCTCCAGAGCCAGATACAGCTGTAATTAGTGCGAGTTATCACACAGGACCAATCTCTTGCATTAACGCAAAGGGTCAGGCAAGCAAAAATGGGGATAACGTCTGATACATTAACTTTAATTTTAGAGAGGCACTTCTTTTAATTTTTTGTTAAAGACTGCTATGCACTCATCTGCCCATAGTAAGGGCATTGATAATTCTTCATGTAAAGTGCAGTAAAACCTTTTGCCTTAAGTGTATAAGTATCTTTCCTCTTGATATGGAGTCTAAGAGATAGTTCACCCAAAAATGAACATTTTCATACAGATTTAGAAATACATGATGGTGAGTAAATTCACGACAATATTTTCATTTTGGGTGATCTTATCCTTTAACACTGGGATCTTGCAATCTGCTAGAAGACACATAGTCTTCATCCATTAATGTGAGGATATGGATTAAATATGTATGCTCAGATGAACAAGTAAAGTCTGTCTGTAAAGTAAGAAGGGATGCACTCTGTAACTTTTCAAAAGTATTATAATTCCACATAGATTTCCTCATATTTACTATTATGCCCATGCCAAGTTTCAAGACTTTCATGACCAGGTTTACAAATAAATGCAAAACCCTGGGCTGTAAAATTATTTTGCTTGAATAATCACTTCTAATGCTGGTGCCACACTTGCAGACTCCAGTCAACTCGATTTTGGCCAAAGGTGTCACACTTGCAGACCGTTTTACAGGTACTTTGTCACACTTCCAGACATGAAATGGTGGAATGACGTCACACATAAACGACTCACCGCAACTATCTCTTTCTGATCCCGGTCACGTGGAGCTTGCTGAAAAACAACAGGAGTTTATGCGCAAAAAGAGGCTAAAATTGTTACATTGTTGAATTTTCTTTATCGGTTCAGTCGGCTTTCACAATGTTATATTTTAAAATGTACCAAAATAGGAACATTTACACTGGGTTTATTTTTATCCATCATTAATTGCTTTTGCATTATTTCTGCATTGAAAAGTACCTGTTTTCCACGGTCGGTGGAGATGGAGTAAATTTTTCTTGTGAAAGTACATGATTGTTTATTTACCAAATCAAGGCATGTCATAAAACACAAGATCCTGCCTCAGTGACAGAACAATTTTTTCAAACAAGGCAGATGTGTTTTTCAGTCTTTGAAGTCATAACTCAGCAAGGAGTCCCAACAATCAAGTGATTAACACCTCCCACTGAGAGACGATAATGGCGCATTGACTCTATGCTTGGCCGGTGATTATACTAATGAAGGTAACACCTGAAAATCAACAGAAAAATCAACTAATGAGACACTGACTTGTGAAATGAAGTAATGAGTAATAACTTCAGGCTTAGTGTCTAGGAAACTGCACAGTGAAAAGAATAAGCTGGTGCTCCACAAGCAGACTTGAACAACTCTATTTTGGCCAAGGTTGTCATAAATGCCAAATGTTTTGCGGAGATCATCACTTGGAGTTATGACAAAATTGACGATACAAAATGGCAGAGTGGTGACAGATGAACTCACCACAACTCTCTCTCTGATTCCCTGTCACATGGAGCTCGCTGAAATAACAACAGGAGTACTACGCGAGCACAAACAATTGCAATAGAGTGATTTAGGGCATTTTCAGACCTGTAGGTGGCTTGATTTGTTCCAAAACAGTGGCTAAAATAGTTACAATGTCGCATTAACTTCATGGTTTGGTTCACTTTACGTAAAGTTATTTTTTATTACAGATCAAAACTGTAACATTTTCTTTGTGGTTATTTTTATCTGTCATTAGTTGCTTTTACATTATTTTTGCATTGAAAAGTATGATAATCTGACATGGTGCGAACTGCAAGGCAACCCGTCTGTGTCACACTACATCTCCCTCCTCCTGGCGGTGATTATGTTAATGAAGCTCACACCGGGAAGTCATGTGGGACCGAATAGAAAGACGGATGCCTAAAGATAAGCTCCGATCAAGTAAAATGGTGACGATCACGATACCAGTCTGAGAAAAACCCGATCAAGGACACCAATGCGGGGTTACAAATGTATGAGGACCGAATCATTTCCCAACTAGACGAGGCAGAAAATAGAATTGAACAGCCAGAAGATGAGAATCACCAATTACGCACAAGTGAAAAGCTAGCGAAAGAAAGTAAAGCAATGTATGAGGCTATTGTGGGTGCAGCTAATAGAGACAGATGTAAAAAATTTAAACTAATTGGGCTAAAATAAGAGATAGAAGGTAATAATTCCACAGAGAGTGAGACGAAGTTGATTCTCGAAGGTTTGTGGATCGAGTTGTTTGCCATTCAGCTAAATCCAGCACCGTGTGCCAACTTCTTGATCAAAGGATGGACATCCCCCAGACCGATTAGTATATGCTTTCTCGATTAATTGAGAAATTGTACTGAATGCAGCAAGAGATAAAGACAAAACAAAAGTGGACCAGAGGTGGCAGGGAAGAAGACTTTCCCACTTCCCCGACATGAGAAGGGTAACAGCAGAGAAAAGTAGAAAGTTCACTGAATTTCGGAAAAGGCTGCATGACTTGGATGTAAGATTCACATTTGCATATCCAGCTGAACTACGATTTTCTTGGAAAGGGAAGAGTTTGGACTTTCTCAGGGAAGCATCTAAGGATGCAAAGGATTATATCATTCCAGTCATGAAGCCCGGTTTTCTGTCATGTCTTTAGGACAAATGTTTCTGTTTGATGTGATATATGGACCCAGAGGAATGAAGGTTGATTTACTGTACATTTTGGTTGATCATACGCCTATCAAAGCGACAGGGGTTGTCATAAGGGAGGCCTCTATGTCACTGTAAGTAGTAGAAATTAAGTGTCTAATCTAATTCGAGGAGAGTTTGCAAAAGATTTTATGTTTTACAATTCAAGTAACTGAAAGGTTATTTTCCTTTCGAGATATAAGGATGTTTAATATTCCACATAAGTGTTCCATGATAAATCACATTTCACACAAATTAACCCTAAAGATAGAATGGCTATACATTCATTGATAAAAGATTTGGGTTTGACAGATATATGGAGGGTGGTCAATCCCACCGAAAGAGTATATGCTTTTTTCTCACATAAACATAGAACACACTCAAGATAGATAATTTTTTGATATCCAAGGGTCTAACAGATGTGGTTGTGGACCGTAACTGGTCCAATAGCATTGTTGGATCATGCTTCTGTCCAGTCAGGACTATTAAAAGATACAAATTATTTCCAGTCTAACAGATGGCATTTGAATGCTTCGCTCCACCAAAATTCGACTTTTAGCAAAATGCTTGAGGAGCGATATTAAATTCTTTTTCAAACAAATATTGGGTCGGGTGGACAGATCGAGTATGGTATCTGAAGCCTCTAAGGCTTATGTCAGGGAGAAGGTCATAGCATGGTCAAACAAAAAGAAAAAAGAAGATAGGGAGAGGCTTAGACTATTGGAATCTCAAATTAAGGAATCAGAGTGGACCCTGTCAGAGAGTCATACCGAAGGTGTGTTTAAACTAATATGTGAAATGAAATTTCAGCTGAATGAAATTCATAATAAAAAAAGGCAGAATTTGTGTTCCCTATCAAAAAAGCTACACTTTGATGCTGCGCTGATTTAGCGCTTTGGGAACGTCTTTAGGAGTGACCAGCTGTGAATATGTGTGCAACACATCAATGAAATTGACTAGAATTTAGGGTAACCCTCCAGAGGCTGCCATGTCTTGGTGCGTGGTGGACAACACAGCGGTAGCCTCTTACATAAATCATCAAGGAGGTCTAAGTTCATGCCTGCTGAACAGACTGGCACGGCAGATTCTCCTTTGGGCCCAGGGCTGAGCTCCTGTTAATCAGAGCAGCTTATATCCCTGGATGCCTGAATGTGGGAGCAGATTTTCTGTCCAGACAGAAAATGCCGATGGGGGAGTGGATCCTCCACCCCGAGGTAGTGGAACAAATCTAGTTGAGATTTTACAGAGCAGAAGTGGACCTCTTCGCCTCCCAACAGACAGCACAATGTCCCCTCTACTTCTCTCTGAGTCACCCAGCCCCCCTGGGTCTGGAGGCGATGGCACATACAAGGCCCAGAATGCGCCTGTATGCGTTTCCTCCGGTTTCTCTGCTCCCGGGAGTCTTGGCCAGAATTTTCCAGCAAGGGTCCTGCCTCTTACCGATAGCGCCGCGTTGGCCGAACAGGGTATGGTTCTCAGAGATAATGTCTCTCCTCAACGGCTCGCCTTGGGCGAGCCCGGACAGGAGGGACCTTCTGTCTCAGGCACAGGAGACAATATTTAATCCCTGGCCCGAGCTGTGGAACCTTCATGTTTGGCCCATGAAGGGTACCAACTGAGGGACACTGGGATTTCACCTGATGTTATCAAGAATTTCTGCCAATAAATGGAGTGTCTTTGAAAGATGGTGCAGTGCACATAATGCAGATCCAGTTTACTGCCAGATTGCTTCAGTTCTGGACTTTCTGCAGGAAAAATTATCAGCAGGCACATGCCCGCCACTTTTAGGGTTTATGTGGCGCTCTATCGGCCTTGATTGACGGGATGCCATTGGGGAAACATCCCTGCTCGCTTCGCATCGTTCATGTGGAACCATGCGTTTGAGACCTCCTGCTAGGACCAGGATCCCTTCATGGGACTTAGCAATAGCCCTTGAGGGTCTGGTTGAGACACCCCTTGAACATCAAATTGATAGATTTTTTTTTTTTAAGGCAATTACTTCTCTAAAAAGAATTGGGGATCTGCAGGCTCTGTCTGTCTTGCCATCCTACTTAGATTTTGCCCCAGGAATGGCTAAAGCAATATTGCACCCTCATCTTGACTACCTGCCTCACGGTTCCTTTCTCAACCGTACATCTGGTCACTCTGAAGCCTTCTGCTCCCCGCGTTTACAATGCTGGAGCAGGAAAGACTTCACAGACTGTGTCCAGTCCGTGCCCTTCAGACTTATGTCCACCGCACTAGCCAGTGGCATAAGTCAGGCAACTATTCGTTTGTCATGGGGGCGTAACAAAGTGGCGGCCGCCACCAAGCAAACTATGTCACATTGGGTGAGGGATGCTATTGCCCTGGCCTATGAGGCGTGTGGTCAAGCTTAGCCAGTAGGTATCAGGGCTCACTCTACCAGAGGGGTCACCTCCTCTAAAGCTCTGGCCAGAGGTGTCCCTCTGCAACATGTTTGTAATGTGGCGTGGCGTGCTGGTACTCTACACATACATTCATAAGATTCTATAGTTTGGATGTTCATGCCACTCTGGGCTCAGTATGTCCATGAGTCTACATCACAAGCTCATGTCTGAGAACTCTCGTGCTCTTGTGAGCACAACTACACAACCGTGAGGGGTCCGGACATCCACAGTCTTGCGTCGTAGGTATTCTCATTCCCAAAACGCTAAATCAGTCTAGTATCAAAGTGTAGCTTTTTGATTGGGAGCGTCTCGGGTTACTTAACTGTAACCCCTATTCACTGATAAAAGTAGAACGAGATGCTGTGCTTCATTGCCTCATAGAGGATGCCCCAGGACTGCTCTTCAGACAAAATACCTGATGATGCACCTGTGACGCATCTATTTATAGCCCTGCTACAGGAGCATCCTATGATGTCACCAGCAGAGGCTATAAATTCTAGTCAATTTCATTGATGTCTTGCACACATATTCACAGCTGGTCACTCCTAAAGACTTTCCCAAAGCTCAATCATCGCAGCATCTCTTTCCACTTTTATCAGGGAACAGGGGTTACAGTTAAGTAACCAGAGGCGTTGTTCAAGCTTCAGGCGATTTTTTTTAGTTTTTAGCTACAGTTAAAACAGAAGGAGGCTAAACTGTTTATTCCGGCAATAAAAAGGATTTAGGGAACTAGCAACTAACACTAAAGAAATTAATAAGGTATTCCAAAACTTTTATCATAATCTATATAGATCAGAAGTTAAGCCAACAGTAGACAAACTGGATTCTTTCTTTACAAAACTAAATTTACCTGAAATTTTAGAAGAACAAGGGGAAGAATTGGATAGCCCCATAATGGAAGAAGAGGTCAGATCTGCTATAATAGCAATGAAAATGGGGAGAGCACCAGGCTTAGATGGTCTGTCTGCAAATTTATAGATGTTCTAGCTCCAATATTAACGTAGGTTAAGGAAATATTGTTAATGGGACAAATGCTTGATACGTTTAATGAAGCATTGATTTAACTTTTTTAACAGAAAGACAAGGATCCTTTCGATCCTGATAGTTTTAGGCCAGTAAAATGAATTAATGTGGACTGAAAGGTTCTTACTAAGATTCTTAGTAAGAAGATTTTTCCCTCTCTGATTCATTATGATCAGGTAGAGTTTGTAAAGAATAGATCGTCGTCCGATAACATACAATGTTTTTTACATCATATGTAATGTGGATTAATCATAAAGAAGATTTGCCTGTTGCTGCCTTCTCCCTGGACACAGAGAAGGCATTTGATGGGGTCGAGTGGGGATATTTAAGATATACCTTGAAGAAATTTTGATTTGGGGATTTATTAGATGGGTGGTTATAATATATGCAAACCCTAGGGCAGCAGTAGTTACAAACTGGTTAATATCACCTTTTTAAGGCGTCTAGAGGAGCGCTAATAGGGGGCACTCTCAGTCCACTTTACTATCTTCTTGGAACCTTTGGCCATAGCCATAAGAATGAATACAGAGATAAAATTAATTACTATAGGTGAGGGTGAAAAACAAGTTGTTTCTATATGCGGATGACATTTTAATACAGGCAACAAAGCCTACTATGTCAGTTCCTCTATATAATGACTACGATCAAGGCTTTTCTGAATTAACAGGTTGCAAAATACATTTGCAAAAATCAGAAGTGATGCCAGTATCAAAGGGCTGCATATCATGGATATGAATTTGGAACCCTTATTTCAGAAAGTAAATCTAAATTTGGAAAAATGGAAAGTTCTAAATGTCTCACAATGGGGTAAGATAAACAGTATTAAGATGATGATTGCCCCCCAATTTTATTATTATTATCTATGATGAATCCGGTGACAATTTAAAAAAATATTTTCAAGCAATATAACCTCATTGATAAAGACTTCTTGTGGGACCGGAAGAAAACCTACAGACAGTGAGGGAGAGGGAGGCTGGGATCTCCCTAATTTGGAAATATATAATATGGCTTTTGGGATGTCTAAAATAGCTAAACTCTGGTCAGAGGAGTAATCTGAAATAGGCTGGATTAATATAGAGCATTCACTAGTGGCCCCAATTATTCCCTTGTAGAATTTATAGCAACAGTTGCCTGATGAAAGGAGAAATACGATTTTACAACATTCAAATTGGGTTTGGGGAAGGGTGCATAAATTATTTGGTATTTCCCAATATAAGCAGGAGTACTCTTCAGTGTGGAATAATCTCTACATTAATATTGGGAAAAAATCTGTATTTTTGGACAGTCGGAGTGGGATACAGACTTTGGGGAATTTGTACAATGGTAATATATTTAAATCCTTCCAGGACCTAAAAATGTGTGTGATCTGTAAGAAAAAGAAGATTTTTGGAAATACTTACAGCTGAGGAGCAGCACTGGTGTGGTAGTAAGCTGATAATGGAGAGTGTAAACCCTCAATTGAGGAATATTGTTCTGGTTCAACAGCAAAGCAATCAGCATCAGTCTTCTATAAAAAATGCCTACTTAATTTGAATATTGGATGTGAAAACTTTCTAATCATATGGCAAAGGAATCTAGGGAAGGATCTTGGAATTGGGTTGTGGAATTAAATTATTTCGAAAGTATGGTGGACATATGGTGGAGATGTCAGAAGTAAAGTTATACATTATAAGATTGTACACAGGTTTTATTTTATGCCTAACAGACTTTGTAAAATTATATATTACAGAACGATATGTGCTGGAAATGTAATTCAGTAACAGGTACCTTCATGCCTGCTACCTGGGACTGCTCAAATGTGCATGCTTTCTGGAGAGAAATGTTATATACTCTGGGAAAGTAAGGTGGACATATACTCCCAGAATCTCCATGACTATGTCTGCTGGGGAAAAATCAGTGTTACCGATTATCTCAATAGCCAATTTTTTATAGTTCAAAGAAAAATACATACTGTTAAGGTGTTATCTGTGCTGGCATAATTTTTTATTTTTTCAGCTTGTTGTGGTGAAGATGGTTTTATTGTATGTACTCATTCTGGGTGGTTTCTCTTATTATTTTGTATTGTTATGTTGACTTGTTAAAAATCAATACAAATTTAAATTACAAATGAAGCTCACACCTGAAAATCACTGGAAAAATCGGATAGTGTGGCTTTACTGAGCTGTTTTACCTCATCTTTGGAGAGTGGTCGGAATCTGGTCTGGTATCTGCTGAGCTCCACATTGAGGCGGTGGACTGTCATCTTCAGCCCATCATTTTCATCTACCAGCTCTTGAGCCTGTTGCCTTAGACTCTGCAACTCAGAGCTCTCACCTACACACACACATACAACTACACATTGTTAGATTATAGCTGACAGATGCAAAGCCACATACAACAGACCAGCAACAGAGCTCATTACAAGACCTTCCACCCAGAAACATACACATATAGATTAAGTAGCCACTTTATAAGGTACACCTGTATACTTGTTTGTTAATCGAAATATCAAGAAATCTTGTAGCACCAACTTCGATGCAAATAAAATCAAGACATGGTTAAGAGTTTTAGGTGTTGTTAATCAAAACATCAAAATGGGTAAGATATTAGATCTATATGACTTTGACTCTGGAATGGGTGAGCATTTACATGCAAGATGATGAAAATATCCAAAATCAGCTTCTTAAAAATTATAATGCAAGAAAAACTTTTCATGAGATTTGAAATAGTCTAGGTTACGTATGTAACCTCCATTCCCTGATGGAGGAGCGAGGCGTTGTGTCAATGAAGCGACACTAGGGGTCTCTCGGCGACAAATATGCCTCTGATCTATGAAAAAGGCCAATGGCAATTAGGCAGACAGTATTTGCATACCCGCACTGGACATACGGGTATAAAAGCGGGCAAATATGTCGAGTTCATTCAGGAATTTTCTGAGGAGCGGAATGATCCGGCCACTACAGAGGCTCGGCTCAACGGCGTGGCGGGGAGGACACAGCGTCTCGTTCCCTCCATCAAGGAACTGAGGTTACATACGTAACCTAGACATTCCCCGTCTGTCGCTCTCTCGGCGTTGTGTCGAAGAAGCGACACTAGGAGTCCAATTCAAATCACGCCATGTGCTGAGCGGTGTACATGTACTGCTGACACAAGAGCGGGCAGGTATATTTACGTGCAAAGGCAACCAGTTGTGTCAGGCTGCACGTACCCTTCCCCAATGCCCCATAAAAGGCGTCGGAGCCCTTTTGGTTACCCTAAGCAGGGGAACAAGGCGATGCTTGCCCATCTGGGAGCGGACCGAGCCTAGCCGGGCCTCTTTTCTCTCTATGTTTCTTGCATAGAGCAAAGCGGCTGGGGCCCTTAAGCGCATCGTGGGAAGGGGGTCTTAAAGACCCCTGCTGAGAGAGGCTGAGTCCAACTGATTCTAAGCGGCTCGAAGGGGGTCTCTGAAGGCCCATGAGGACCACTGAGAGATCCCAGCAGGGGAACAGGCTTGACCAGGAAGGATTTAACCTCTGAGCCTCTTAGGAACCTGATGATCAAGTCGGTGCTTACCCAAAGACTTGCTGTCTACTGTGTGCGTGGTGGGCGTGATGGCAGCAACATACACCTTCAAGGTGGAGGCGACAGCCTCCCTCCAACCTCTCCTGCAGGAATAGGAGCACTGACCTAACTGCGCACCTCTTTGAGTCTTCAGACCGGGAAGAACACCAATTAGCGAAACAAAGCGCCACTTCAGGGCGTAAAGTTGCCTAGTAGAGGTGGCTCTGGCTTGGCTGATCGTGTCTATGACGGCAGGTGGAAGACCAGCTAGATCTTCAGCGTCCCATCCAGGGGCCAGGCGTGGAGGTTCCAGGAGGTCTGGATGCGGGTGCCAGAGTGTGCCCCTGCGAGGGGCTTTTGCGAGGAGTACGAGGTCCGAGAACCAGGCCGGGTGGGCCAGTAAGGAGCCACTAGGGTGACTTGCTCCTCGTCCTCCCTGACCTTGCACAGCACCTGTGCAAGAAGGCTCACTGGGGAAATACATACTTGCGCAGGCCCGAGGGCAAGCTGTGTGCCAGCACATCTGCCCCGAGGGGAGCCTCTGTTCGGGCATACCAGAGCGGGCAATAGGAGGTCTCTTTGGAGGCAAACAGGTGTACCTGGGCCTTGCCGAACCATTCCCAAATCAGCTGAACCGTCTGGGGTGAAGCCTCCACTCTCCACCGGACCCAGCGTTGTCGTGACAGCCGTCCGCCATCGCATTGAGGTTGCCGGGGATGTGAGTGGCACGCTAGCGACCTGAGTTGCGGCATGTGGCAGGAGCATATGCCGCCTTGGCGATTATGTATGCTACCGCGGTGGTGCTGTCTGACCTGACTAGGACATGTTTGTCCGCGAACTAGCGGGAGAAACTTCTGCAGGGCAAAGAATACAGTCAGCAACTCTAGGCAGTTGATGTGCCAGCAGCGGAGCCCCATACCAATGGCCCGCAGCTGCGTGCCGTTGCACACGGTTCCCCAACCCGATCTGGAGCGTTGAGTGACGTGACCAGGATGCGTCAGCGACACCTGCTGCA
>NW_026266353.1:0-27500 GCF_025860055.1 Xyrauchen texanus
AAACATTTATTTGAGTTGTTTTGCCTTTGTTGAGTTGAATAGTGTAAAATCGGCTTGAATGTTCAAGCAGGCAACCATTATACACAACCAACAAACCTTCGTGAAGATCGCGAGCAAAAATGATCTGCGCCTCGAGGATTGCGTGTTGTCAGAGACAATTAAACAACATCATACTTTCGGAAGTTTTGATACGTTAGCAGCTGTCTCGATAGAGAAAATCTAACAGGACATCACAGCGGCATCACTAGACCCTTCAATAATTCATAATTCAATATATTGATACCCGATTTCTTTATCAACTGTTTGTTCACTTGAGATATAGCAGACACCCCAATATATCATGTATTTTGGTGTATGAAATTGTCCGTTGAAGCATAAGAAGGAAGCGAACTCTCATCGTCGTCGCGAGCGTTAGGCCGACAGCGGCTTCGCTCGCTGTGTCACACAAACTGCTCGAAAACATTTATTTGAGTTGTTTTGCCTTTGTTGAGTTGAATAGTGTAAAATCGGCTTGAATGTTCAAACTGGAAAGCATTAAGACACACAATTGATTTGACATACCTCCATGCAGGCATAAAATGTCTTCTGTAGTCTAAGTCTGGAGCTCCACCCACTAGGAGACGAAATGCTTCATTAGAGATTGCTACAGAAGAGCTGCATGTGGTAGACAGAGTTACTCCAGTAGAGGAGCCTCTTTGCTCAGCCAATGTAAGTGAATGGGATTTTACATGTGGACCATATTTGTCCAGTAGAGGGAGCACTTTTGCTCAGCCATTGTAAATCAATGGGATTTTAAAATTTTTGATCATCTTTTGTGTGTACATTTACATAAACACGTCCATTTCAGCCATTTTGTATTGTATTCATTTTTTGCTAAATAGCGTTTGGAAAGACATACATACTACACACGTGTACCAAATTTCAAGTCAATTGGAGCTGAGGTTCAGGAGAAGAAGAGTTTTGTAGGTTTTCAAAATTTTCACTGTACAGGAAAATCCATAATGGCAGAAGTTATGGGTTCTTGAGGCTTTTTGTTCCCCATGAGAAATGAGGCATGTTTACAAAGTTTCAGAAGATTTGGACAAATGGGGTGGAAATTATATCACTTTGAATTTTGTTTTTTTGGGCGTGGCCTGTAAGCGCCACCTATGGGCGAATGTTGACCATTCTTGGTTTGGGGTACCCGTTGGCATGGAGTATCAATGTGCCAATTTAGAAAATTTTTGACCAGTGACTTTTTGAGCTATTTGGGCTCAAGGAGAATAATAATAATAATAATAATAATAAATATAGCTGCAAGCAGCAATGCAGATTCCTCCTCAAAATGGCAAATCATTTAAAATTGATCAGTAGATGGTTGAGGATAAACCCTCCCAATTAAGGAATTCAAAAAACATGTCTTTCTGTCTGAATCCTAAGCGAAACATTTTCAATGTACAGGAAAATCCATACGGACCTTATGGATCCTTGAGGCTTTTTGTTCCCAATGAGAAATGAGGCATGTACACCAAGTTTCAGAAGAATTGGACAAATAGGCGTGGAAATGGTATCACTTTGAAAATATTTTTTTGGAGCGTGGCCTGTAGCACCACCTATGAGTCGAATGTGGGCCATTCTTGGTTTTGTGGGTTCCTGTTGGCCTGTAGTATCAATGTACAAAATTAGAAAATATTTGACCAGAAAATGGGAATTTTGGAGTGGCCTGTAAGCCCCCTAGAGGCGAATGTGAGCCATTCTTGGTTTGATGGGTTCCTTTTGGCCTGTAGAATCAATGTACCAAATTAGAAAATGTTTGACCAGAAAATGGGACTTTTAGGAATTACCTGTAAGCCCCCTAATGGCGAATGTTGGCCATTCTTGGTTTGTGGGTTCCTGTTGGCCTGTAGTACCATTGTACCAAATTAGAACATTTTAGACCAGAAAATGGGAATTTCGGCATGGCCTGTAAGCGCCCCTAAGGGGTGAATGTTGGCCATTCTTGGTTTGTGGGTTCCTGTTGGCCTGTAGTATCAATGTACCAAATTAGAACATTTTTGACCAGAAAGCGGGAATTTTGGGCGTGGCCTTTAAGCCCCTAATTGGCGAATGTCGGCCATTCTTGGTTTGTGGGTTCCTGTTGGCCTGTAGTACCATTGTACCAAATTAGAACATTTTAGACCAGAAAATGGGAATTTCGGCATGGCCTGTAAGCCCCCTAAGGGCGAATGTTAGCCATTCTTTCGCCAGATACTTCAGAGTGATGTCATCTTGAAGCATGTTAGGTTTGAAAAACCATCAGTCAAAATTACATTTGATTTATTGACACGTATATATTGTTAAAATTTGGACATTTACATAAACACGCCCCTTTCAGCCATTTTGTATCAGTATTCATTTTTTCCTAAATAGCGTTTTCAAGGACTGTCCATTCTACACATGTGTACCAAATTTCAAGTCAATTGGAGCTACGGTTCAGGAGAAGAAGAGTTTTGTAGGTTTTAGCAAATTTTCAGCGTCTGGGAAAATCCATCATGGCGGAAGTTATGGGTTCTTGAGGCTTTTTGTTCCCCATGAGGAATGAGGCATGTACACCAAGTTTCAGAAGATTTGGACAAATGGCGTGGAAATGGTATCACTTTGAATTTTGTTTTTTGGGCGTGGCCTGTAAGCGCCACCTATGGGCGAATGTGGGCCATTCTTGGTTTGGGGGTACCCGTTGGCATGGAGTATCAATGTGCCAATTTAGAAAATTTTGACCAGTGACTTTTTGAGCTATTGGGGCTCAAGGAGAAGAATAATAATAATAATAATAATAAATATAGCTGCAAGCAGCAATGCAGATTCCTCCTCAAAATGGCAAATCATTTCAAATTGATCAGTAGATGGTTGGGGTTAAACCCTCTCAATGGATGAATCAAAAAACATGTATTTCTGTCTGAATCCTAAGCGAAACATTTTCAGTCTACAGGAAAATCCATCATACCTTATGGATCCTTGAGGCTTTTTGTTCCCAATGAGAAATGAGGCATGTACACCAAGATTCAAAAGAATTGGTTAAATGAAGTGGAAATGGTATCACTTTGAAAATATTTTTTTGGAGCGTGGCCTGTAAGCGCCTCCTATGGGCAAATAGTGGGTCATTCTTGGTTTGTGGGTTCCTGTTGGCCTGTAGTATCAATGTACATAATTAGAAAATATTTGACCAGAAAATGGGACTTTTAGGAATTACCTGTAAGCCCCCTAGGGGTGAATGTTAGCCATTCTTGGTTTGAGGGTTCCTGTTGACCTGTAGTATCAATGTACCAAATTAGAACATTTTTGACCATAAAATGGGAATTTAGCGTGGCCTCTAGTGCCCCTAAGGGCGAATGTTAGCCATTCTTTGTTTGTGGGTTCCTGTTGGCCAGTAGTATCAATGTACCATATTAGAAAATTTTTGACCAGAAAGCGAAATTTTGGGAGTGGCCTGTAAGCCCCTAATGGCGAATGTGGGCCATACTTGGTTTGTGGGTTCCTGTTGGCCTGTAGTATCAATGTACCAAATTATAACTTTTTGACCAGAAAATGGGAATTTCGGCTGGCCTCTAAGCGCCACCTAGTGGTGAATGTCGGTCATTCTTGGTTTGTGGATTCCTTTTGGCCTGTACTATTAATGTACCAAATTAGAACATTTTGACCAGAAAATGGGAATTTGACATGGCCTGTAGTGCCCCTAAGGCGAATGTTAGCCATTCTTGGTTTGAGGTTCCTGTTGACCTGCAGTATCAATGTACCAAATTAGAGCGTTTTTGACCAGAAAGCGAAATTTTGGAGTAGCCTGTAAGCCCCTAAGAGGCGAATGTGGACCACACTTGGTATGTGGGTTCCTGTTGGCCTGTAGTATCAAAGTACCAAATTAGAAAATTTTTGACCAGAAAATGGGAATTTTGGCTTGTCCTGTAGTGCCCCTAGTGGCGAATGTCGGTCATTCTTGGTTTGTGGATTCCTGTTGGCCTGTACTATTCTTGTACGAATTAGAACATTTTGACCAGAAAATGGGAATTTTAGCTTGTCCTGTAGTGCCCCTAATTGACGTATGTCGGTCATTCTTGGTTTGTGGATTCCTGTTGGCCTGTACTATTAATTTACCAAATTAGAACATTTTGACCAGAAAATGGGAATTTTGGCATGGCCATTCTTTGCACAGTACTTCAGAGTGATGTCATCTTTAAGCATGTTAGGTTTGAAAAACCATCAGTCAAAATTACATTTGATTTATTGACACGTATATATTGTTAAAATTTGGACATTTACATAAACACGCCCCTTTCAGCCATTTTGTATAGTATTCATTTTTTCCTAAATAGCGTTTTCAAGGATGTCCATTCTACACATGTGTACCAAATTTCAAGTCAATTGGAGCTCACGGTTCAGGAGAAGAAGAGTTTTGTAGGTTTTAGCAAATTTTTCAGCGTCTGAGGAAAATCCATCATGGCGGAAGTTATGGGTTCTTGAGGCTTTTTGTTCCCCATGAGGAATGAGGCATGTACACCAAATTTCAGAAGATTTGGACAAATGGCGTGGAAATTGTATCACTTTGAATTTTGTTTTTTTGGGCGTGGCCTGTAGCGCCACCTATGGGCAGAATGTGGGCCATTCTTGGTTTGGGGGTACCGTTGGCATGGAGTATCAATGTGCCAATTTAGAAAATTTTGACCAGTGACTTTTTGAGCTATTGGGGCTCAAGGAGAAGAATAATAATAATAATAATAATAATAATAATAAATATAGCTGCAAAGCAGCAATCTGACTGGATTCCTCCTCAAAATGGCAAATCATTTAAAATTGATCAGTAGATGGTTGGGGATAAACCCTCCCAATTAAGGAATTCAAAAAACATGTCTTAGTCTGATTCCTAAACAAAACATTTTCAATGTACAGGAAAATCCATACGGACCTTATGGATCCTTGAGGCTTTTTGTTCCCAATGAGAAATGCGGCATGTACACCAAGTTTCAGAAGAATTGGACAAATGGGGTGGATATTATATCATTTTGAAAAAAAAAATTTTGGGACGTGGCCTGTAAGCGCCACCTATGGGCAAATGTTGGTCATTCTTGGTTTGTGGGTTCCTGTTGGCCTGTAGTATAAATGTACAAAATTAGAAAATATTTGACCAGAAAATGGGAATTTTAGGTGGCCTGTAAGCGCCCCTAGAGGCGAATGTGGGCCTTTCTTGGTTTGTGGGTTCACTAATAGGCCTGTAGAATCAATACACCAAATTAGAAAATGTTTGACCAGAAAATGGGATTTTTGGAATTACCTGTAAGCGCCCCTAATGGCGAATGTTGGCCATTAAGTGGTTTGTGGGTTCCTGTTGGCATGTAGTATCAGTGTACCAAATTAGAACATTTTTGACCAGAAAATGGGAATTTTGGCATGGCCTGTAAGCCCCCTAGGGGTGAATGTTGTCCATTCTTGGTTTGTGGGTTCCTGTCTGCCTGTAGTATCAATGTACCAAATTAAAAAAATTTGACCAGAAAGCGGGAATTTTAGGCGTGGCCTTTAAGCCCCCTAGTGGCGAATGTCGGCCATTCTTGGTTTGTGGGTTCCTGTTGGCCTGTAGTACCATTGTACCAAATTAGAACATTTTAGACCAGAAAATGGGAATTTAGACATGGCCTGTAAGCCCCCTAGAGGCAGAATGTAAACCATTCTTTCATGCAGTACTTCAGAGTGATGTCATCTTGAAGCATGTTAGGTTTGAAAAACCATCAGTCAAAATTACATTTGATTTATTGACAGGTATATATTGTTAAAATTTGGACATTTACATAAACACGCCCCTTTCAGACATTTTGTATCACATTCATTTTTCCTAAGTAATGTTTTCAAGGATGTCCATTCTACAAATGTGTACCAAATTTCAAGTCAATTAGACTCACGGTTCAGGAGAAGAAAGAGTATTTTTAGGTTTTAGCAAATTTTTCAGCGTGCGGGAAAATCCATCATGGTGAAAGTTATGGGTCCTTAAGGCTTTTTGTTCCCCATGAGGAATGAGGCATGTACACCAAGTTTCAGAAGATTTAGACAAATGGCGTGGAAATTGTATCACTTTGAATGAAAAATCACTTTGAAAATCTCTACTTTCACTTTCACTTCTCTCTTAAGATTTTTTTCTGTTTTTTTTGTGTGATTTACATAAGCATATCACAAGCAATTTTATTTGAAAGACTATCTAGGCACATAATAACACTGTATAGCTGTGACTGTTTATAACTATTTCAAAATGTAGCCTACAAGCTCACACTTTAAATGGTCAGTGCTTTGATTTTTAAATCATTAAAATAGCAACAGATCCAGTGAAAAAAATGGAGTGATTGTGTTTACATGCCATTCAAAAACGTGGCATTTTACAAGGTAAGAGAAATAAAAAAACTTAAAATAATACCATTTGTACTTCTCAATTACTTAGGAATGTCTATGTTCAGGGCCGAAGGCTAAATTGTTACTGTCTCTTTAAGAGGCTTTTATCGCATGATACGATACTTAAGGCACAGTTCAGTTTAATCTTTTGAGAACTGAGAAGTATCATTATTTTCGTTTTGTGCCATGCTTGTTGCATTTGTATTCATTGTGAGATGATAAAATACAGACTACGTGAATGGTTGATTTTGTTCACTTGAATTTTGTGGCGTGTTTCAGAAAAATAATCCTTGAAGACAGAGACTGAGCACCCTGTTTATTTATTTTACAAAAGCACAAGGTTTTGTTGTTATTGTAAGTGTACACAAATAAAAGTACACATTTCATAGTTAGTAATGATGTCTTGCATGTTTCTGTATGGGCAAAAATGGCGCAGTATTTTGTTTAAGTTGTTTCCGCTGTTTAGAGAGAAAAATATAGCAGGGCGTCATCTGGAATAATGCCAGAATAAAATATAATTATTCAGATTTCTTTCTCAACTGTTTGTTCACTTGAGACATAACAGACTCCTCAATATATCATGTATTTTGACACTCTGTTGTATGAAATTGTCCGTTCAGGCGTCAAGCAGCAGCGAAAGACATCAGTCGCGTGAGTTAGGCAGCGACGGCTACGCTGTGTCACACAAACAGCTTCATAAACATGTATTTGAGTTGTTTTGACATTTGTTGAGTTGAATAGTGTAAAATCGGCTTGAATGTTCAAACAGGCAAACATTGTATACAACCGACAAACCTTCATGATGATCGCGAGCAAAAATGATCTACGCCTCGCGGTTTTGCGTGTTGTCAGAGACAATTAAACAACATCATTCTCGGAAGTTTTGATACGTTAGGATTGATCAGCCCATCCCTACTTTCTTTAGACATATGTTTCATGTTTGTGTAAGTTTTTGTGGCGTGTTTCAGAAAGATATTAAGCTAGACAAAAGAGCACCACGGTTTATTTTCTTTATTTTACAACAAATAAAAGTACAACTTTCATAGTTTGTGGCGATGTATTAAATGTATCTGTATGTGCAAAAATAGCGCAGTATTTTGTTTAAGCTGTTACAGCTGTTTGAGAGAAAAATCTTAACAGGACACCACAAGCGGCATCCGTGTTGTTCACAATAATTCATAATTAAATATATTGATACCCAATTTCTTTATCAACTGTTTGTTCACTTGATACATAACAGACACCCCAATATATCATGTATTTTGGTGTATGAAATTGTCCGTTCAAGCGCATGAAGCTGTGGCGAACTCTCATCGGCGTCCGGCGTTAGTCGCTGACAGCGGCTTCGCTTCGCTGTGTCACACAAACTGCTTTCGAAAACATTTATTTGAGTTGTTTTGCCTTTGTTGAGTTGAATAGTGTAAAATCGGCGAATGTTCAAGCAGGCAACCATTGTACACAACCAACAAACCTTCGTGAAGATCGCGAGCAAAAATGATCTGCGCCTCGAGGATTGCGTGTTGTCAGAGACAATTAAACAACATCATACTTTCGGAAGTTTTGATACGTTAGCGCTGTCTCGATAGAAAAAATCTAACAGGACATCACAGCGGCATCACTAGACCCCTTCAATAATTCATAATTCAATATATTGATACCCGATTTCTTTATCAACTGTTTGTTCACTTGAGATATAGCAGACACCCCAATATATCATGTATTTTGGTGTATGAAATTGTCCGTTGAAGCATAAGAAGGAAGCGAACTCTCATCGGCGTCGCGAGCGTTAGGCAGCGGCAGCGGCTCGCTTCGCTGTGTCACACAAACTGCTTTCGAAAACATTTATTTGAGTTGTTTTGCCTTTGTTGAGTTGAATAGTGTAAAATGGCATGAATGTTCAAACTGGAAAGCATTAAGACACACAATTGATTTGACATACCTCCGTGCAGGCATAAAATGTCTTCTGTAGTCTAAGTCTGGAGCTCCACCCACTAGGAGACCGAAATGCTTCATTAGAGATTGCTACAGAAGAGCTGCATGTGGTAGACAGAGTTACTCCAGTAGAGGAGCCTCTTTGCTCAGCCAATGTAAGTGAATGGGATTTTACATGTGGACCATATTTGTCCAGTAGAGGAGCACTTTTGCTCAGCCATTGTAAATCAATGGGATTTTAAAATTTTTGATCATCTTTTGTGTGTACATTTACATAAACACGTCCATTTCAGCCATTTTGTATTGTATTCATTTTTTGCTAAGTAGCGTTTGGAAAGACATACATACTACACCGTGTGCCAAATTCAAGTCAATTGGAGCTGAGGTTCAGGAGAAGAAGAGTTTTGTAGGTTTTCCAAAATTTTCACTGTACAGGAAAATCCATAATGGCAGAAGTATGGGTCCTTGAGGCTTTTGTTCCCCATGAGAAATGAGGCATGTTTACAAAGTTTCAGAAGATTTGGACAAATGGGGTGGAAATTATATCACTTTGAATTTTTGTTTTTTGGGCGTGGCCTGTAGCGCCACCTATGGGCAGAATGTTGACCATTCTTGGTTTGGGGGTACCCGTTGGCATGGAGTATCAATGTGCCAATTTAGAAAATTTTGACCAGTGACTTTTTGAGCTATTGGGGCTCAAGGAGAAGAATAATAATAATAATAATAATAATAATAATAATAATAATAAATATAGCTGCAAGCAGCAATCGCTGATTCCTCCTCAAAATGGCAAATCATTTAAAATTGATCAGTAGATGGTTGGGGTTAAACCCTCTCAATGGATGAATTCAAAAAAACATGTATTTCTGTCTGAATCCTAAACGAAACATTTTCAATGTACAGGAAAATCCATACAGACCTTATGGATCCTTGAAGCTTTTTGTTCCCAATGAGAAATGAGGCATGTACACCAAGTTTCAGAAGAATTGGTTAAATGGGCGTGGAAATGGTATCACTTTGAAAATATTTTTTTGGAACGTGGCCTGTAAGCGCCACCTATGGGCAAATGTGGGTCATTCTTGGTTTGTGGGTTCCTGTTGGCCTGTAGTATCAATGTACAAAATTAGAAAATATTTGACCAGAAAATGGGAATTTTAGGAGTGACCTGTAAGCGCCCCTAGGGGTGAATGTTGAGCCATTCTTGGTTTGTGGGTTCCTGTTGGCCTGTAGAATCAATGTACCAAATTAGAAAATGTTTGACCAGAAAATGGGACTTTTAGGAATTACCTGTAAGCCCCTAATGGCGAATGTTGGCCATTCTTGGTTTGTGGGTTCCTGTTGGCCTGTAGTATCAATGTACCAAATTAGAACATTTTGACCAGAAAATGGGAATTTCGGCATGGCCTGTAAGCCCCCTAGGGTGAATGTTGGCCATTCTTGGTTTGTGGGTTCCTGTTGGCCTGTAGTATCAATGTACCAAATTAGAACATTTTTGACCAGAAAATGGGAATTTTAGGCGTGGCCTTTAAGCCACCTAGTGGCGAATATCGGCCATTCTTGGTTTGTGGGTTCCTGTTGGCCTGTAGTACCATTGTACCAAATTAGAACATTTTAGACCAGAAAATGGGAATTTCGGCATGGCCTGTAAGCCCCTAGGCAGAATGTTAGCCATTCTTTCATGAGTACTTCAGAGTGATGTCATCTTGAAGCATGTTAGGTTTGAAAAACCATCAGTCAAAATTACATTTGATTTATTGACGCGTATATATTGTTAAAATTTGGACATTTACATAAACACGCCCCTTTCAGCCATTTTGTATACGTATTCATTTTTCCTAAGTAGCGTTTTCAAGGATGTCCATTCTACACATGTGTACCAAATTTCAAGTCAATTGGAGCTCACAGTTCAGGAGAAGAAAGAGTTTTGTAGGTTTTAGCAAATTTTCAGCGTCTGGGAAAAATCCATCATGGCGGAAGTTATGGGTTCTTGAGGCTTTTTGTTCCCCATGAGGAATGAGGCATGTACACCAAATTTCAGAAGATTTGGACAAATGGCGTGGAAATTGTATCACTTTGAAATTTGTTTTTTTGGGCGTGGCCTGTAAGCGCCACCTATGGGCGAATGTGGGCCATTCTTGGTTTGGGGGTACCCGTTGGCATGGAGTATCAATGTGCCAATTTAGAAAATTTTGACCAGTGACTTTTTGAGCTATTGGGGCTCAAGGAGAATAATAATAATAATAATAATAATAATATATAGACCTCATTGCAAGATCAGCAATTGTCAATAGTCGACTGATTCCTCCTCAAAATGGCAAATCATTTAAAATTGATCAGTAGATGGTTGGGGATAAACCCTCCCAATTAATGAATTCAAAAAACATGTACTTTGTCTGAATCCTAAGCGAAACATTTTCAATGTACAGGAAAATCCATACGGACCTTATGGATCCTTGAGGCTTTTTGTTCCCAATGAGAAATGAGGCATGTACACAAGTTTCAGAAGAATTGGACAAATGGCGTGGAAATGGTATCACTTTGAAAATATTTTTTTTGGAACGTGGCCTGTAAGCGCCACCTATGGGTGAATGTGGGCCATTCTTGGTTTGTGGGTTCCTGTTGGCCTGTAGTATCAATGTACAAAATTAGAAAATATTTGACCAGAAAATGGGAATTTTGGAGTGGCCTGTAAGCCCCTAAGGGTGAATGTGAGCCATTCTTGGTTTGATGGGTTCCTGTTGGCCTGTAGAATCAATGTACCAAATTAGAAAATGTTTGACCAGAAAATGGGACTTTAGGAATTGCCTGTAGCGCCCCTAATGGCGAATGTTGGCCATTCTTGGTTTGTGGGTTCCTGTTGGCCTGTAGTATCAATGTACCAAATTAGAACATTTTAGACCAGAAAATGGGAATTTGGCATGGCCTGTAAGCCCCCTAAGGGTGAATGTTGGCCATTCTTGGTTTGATGGGTTCCTGTTGGCCTGTAGTATCAATGTACCAAATTAGAACATTTTTGACCAGAAAGCGGGAATTTTAGGCTTGGCCTGTAAGCCCCTAGTGGCGAATATAGGCCATTCTTGGTTTGTGGGTTCCTGTTGGCCTGTAGTACCATTGTACCAAATTAGAACATTTTAGACCAGAAAATGGGAATTTCGGCATGGCCTGTAAGCCCCCTAGAGGCGAATGTTAGCCATTCTTTGCATGATACTTCAGAGTGATGTCATCTTGAAGCATGTTAGGTTTGAAAAACCATCAGTCAAAATTACATTTGATTTATTGACCGCGTATATATTGTTAAAATTTGGACATTTACATAAACACGCCCCTTTCAGCCATTTTGTATCGTATTCATTTTTCCTAAGTAGCGTTTTCAAGGACTGTCCATTCTACACATGTGTACCAAATTTCAAGTCAATTGGAGCTACGGTTCAGGAGAAGAAAGAGTTTTGTAGGTTTTAGCAAATTTTCAGCGTCTGGGAAAATCCATCATGGCGGAAGTTATGGGTTCTTGAGGCTTTTTGTTCCCCATGAGGAATGAGGCATGTACACCAAGTTTCAGAAGATTTGGACAAATGGGCGTGGAAATGGTATCACTTTGAAATATTTGTTTTTGGGCGTGGCCTGTAACGCCACCTATGGGTAGAATGTTGACCATTCTTGGTTTGGGAGTACCCGTTGGCATGGACTATCAATGTGCCAATTTAGAAAACTTTTGACCAGTGACTTTTTGAGCTATTGGGGCTCAAGGAGAAGAATAATAATAATAATAATAATAATAATAATATAGCTGCAAGCAGCAATCGCATGATTCCTCCTCAAAATGGCAAATCATTTCAAATTGATCAGTAGATGGTTGGGGTTAAACCCTCTCAATTGGATGAATTCAAAAAAACATGTATTTCTGTCTGAATCCTAAGCGAAACATTTTCAATGTACAGGAAAATCCATACAGACCTTATGGATCCTTGAGGCGTTTTGTTCCCAATGAGAAATGAGGCATGTACACCAAGATTCAGAAGAATTGGTTAAATAGGCGTGGAAATGGTATCACTTTGAAAATATTTTTTTGGAAGCGTGGCCTGTAAGCGCCTCCTATGGGCAAATGTGGGTCATTCTTGGTTTGTGGGTTCCTGTTGGCCTGTAGTATCAATGTACATAATTAGAAAATATTTGACCAGAAAATGGGACTTTTGGAGTTACCTGTAAGCCCCTAGGGGTGAATGTTAGCCATTCTTGGTTTGAGGGTTCCTGTTGACCTGTAGTATCAATGTACCAAATTAGAACATTTTGACCATAAAATGGGAATTTCAGTGGCCTCTAGTGCCCCTAAGGCGAATGTTAGCCATTCTTTGTTTGTGGGTTCCTGTTGGCCAGTAGTATCAATGTACCATATTAGAAAATTTTTGACCAGAAAACGAAATTTTGGGAGTGGCCTGTAAGCGCCCCTAATGGCGAATGTGGGCCATTCTTGGTTTGTGGGTTCCTGTTGGCCTGTAGTATCAATGTACCAAATTAGAACATTTTGACCAGAAAATGGGAATTTTAGACGGCCTCTAAGCCACCTAGTGGTGAATGTCGGCCATTCTTGGTTTGTGGATTCCTTTTGGCCTGTACTATCAATGTACCAAATTAGAACATTTTTGACCAGAAAATGGGAATTTCGGCATGGCCTGTAGTGCCCCTAAGGCGAATGTTAGCCATTCTTGGTTTGAGGGTTCCTGTTGACCTGCAGTATCAATGTACCAAATTAGAGCGTTTTTGACCAGAAAGCGAAATTTTGGAGTAGCCTGTAAGCCCCCTAAGAGCTGAATGTGGGCCACACTTGGTATGTGGGTTCCTGTTGGCCTGTAGTATCAAAGTACCAAATTAGAAAATTTTTGACCAGAAAATGGGAATTTTGGCTTGTCCTGTAGTGCCCCCTAGTGGCGAGATAATAGGTCATTCTTGGTTTGTGGATTCCTGTTGGCCTGTACTATTCTTGTACCGAATTAGAACATTTTTGACCAGAAAATGGGAATTTTAGCTTGTCCTGTAGTGCCCCTAGTGGCGTATGTAGGTCATTCTTGGTTTGTGGATTCCTGTTGGCCTGTACTATTAATTTACCAAATTAGAACATTTTGACCAGAAAATGGGAATTTTAGCATGGCCATTCTTTGCACAGTACTTCAGAGTGATGTCATCTTTAAGCATGTTAGGTTTGAAAAACCATCAGTCAAAATTACATTTGATTTATTGACACGTTATATATTGTTAAAATTTGGACATTTACATAAACACGCCCCTTTCAGCCATTTTGTATCGTATTCATTTTTTCCTAAGTAGCGTTTTCAAGGATGTCCATTCTACACATGTGTACCAAATTTCAAGTCAATTGGAGCTCACGGTTCAGGAGAAGAAGAGTTTTGTAGGTTTTATGCAAATTTTCAGCGTCTGGAAAAATCCATCATGGCGGAAGTTATGGGTTCTTGAGGCTTTTTGTTCCCCATGAGGAATGAGGCATGTACACCAAATTTCAGAAGATTTGGACAAATGGCGTGGAAATGGTATCACTTTGAATTTTGTTTTTTTGAGCGTGGCCTGTAGCGCCACCTATGGGCAGAATGTTGGCCATTCTTGGTTTGAGGGTACCCGTTGGCATGGACTATCAATGTGCCAATTTAGAAAACTTTTGACCAGTGACTTTTTGAGCTATTGGGGCTCAAGGAGAATAATAATAATAATAATAATAAATATAGCTGCAAGCAGCAATGCAGATTCCTCCTCAAAATGGCAAATCATTTAAAATTGATCAGTAGATGGTTGAGGTTAAACCCTCTCAATGGATGAATTCAAAAAACATGTATTTCTGTCTGAATCCTAAGCGAAACATTTTCAATGTACAGGAAAATCCATCATGACCTTATGGATCCTTGAGGCTTTTTGTTCCCAATGAGAAATGAGGCATGTACACAAGTTTCAGAAGAATTGGTTAAATGAGCGTGGAAATGGTATCACTTTGAAAATATTTTTTTGAGAGTGGCCTGTAGCACCTCCTATGGGCAAATGTGGGTCATTCTTGGTTTGTGGGTTCCTGTTGGCCTGTAGTATCAATGTACATAATTAGAAAATATTTGACCAGAAAATGGGACTTTTGGAGATTACCTGTAAGCGCCCCTAGGGGTGAATGTTGAGCCATTCTTGGTTTGAGGGTTCCTGTTGACCTGTAGTATCAATGTACCAAATTAGAACATTTTTGACCATAAAATGGGAATTTCAGTGGCCTCTAGTGCCCCCTAAGGCTGAATGTTAGCCATTCTTTGTTTGTGGGTTCCTGTTGGCCAGTAGTATCAATGTACCATATTAGAAAATTTTTGACCAGAAAGCAGAAATTTTGGGAGTGGCCTGTAAGCCCCTAATGGCGAATGTGGGCCATACTTGGTTTGTGGGTTCCTGTTGGCCTGTAGTATCAATGTACCAAATTATAACTTTTTGACCAGAAAATGGGAATTTAGAAGCGGCCTCTAAGCGCCACCTAGTGGTGAATGTCGGTCATTCTTGGTTTGTGGATTCCTTTTGGCCTGTACTATTAATGTACCAAATTAGAACATTTTGACCAGAAAATGGGAATTTCGGCATGGCCTGTAAGTGCCCCTAGGGGCGAATGTTAGCCATTCTTGGTTTGAGGGTTCCTGTTGACCTGCAGTATCAATGTACCAAATTAGAGCGTTTTGACCAGAAAGCGAAATTTTGGAGTAGCCTGTAAGCCCCCTAAGAGGCGAATGTAGACCTACACTTGGTATGTGGGTTCCTGTTGGCCTGTAGTATCAAAGTACCAAATTAGAAAATTTTTGACCAGAAAATGGGAATTTTGGCTTGTCCTGTAGTGCCCCTAGTGGCGAATGTCGGTCATTCTTGGTTTGTGGATTCCTGTTGGCCTGTACTATTCTTGTGCGAATTAGAACATTTTGACCAGAAAATGGGAATTTTGGCTTGTCCTGTAGTGCCCCTAGTGGCGTATGTAGGTCATTCTTGGTTTGTGGATTCCTGTTGGCCTGTACTATTAATTTACCAAATTAGAACATTTTTGACCAGAAAATGGGAATTTTAGCATGGCCATTCTTTGCACAGTACTTCAGAGTGATGTCATCTTTAAGCATGTTAGGTTTGAAAAACCATCAGTCAAAATTACATTTGATTTATTGACACGTATATATTGTTAAAATTTGGACATTTACATAAACACGCCCCTTTCAGCCATTTTGTATCAGTATTCATTTTTTCCTAAATAGCGTTTTCAAGGATGTCCATTCTACACATGTGTACCAAATTTCAAGTCAATTGGAGCTCACGGTTCAGGAGAAGAAGAGTTTTGTAGGTTTTAGCAAATTTTTCAGCGTCTGGGAAAATCCATCATGGCGGAAGTTATGGGTTCTTGAGGCTTTTTGTTCCCCATGAGGAATGAGGCATGTACACCAAATTTCAGAAGATTTGGACAAATGGCGTGGAAATTGTATCACTTTGAATTTTGTTTTTTGGGCGTGGCCTGTAAGCGCCACCTATGGGCGAATGTGGGCCATTCTTGGTTTGGGGGTACCCGTTGGCATGGAGTATCAATGTGCCAATTTAGAAAATTTTGACCAGTGACTTTTTGAGCTATTGGGGCTCAAGGAGAAGAATAATAATAATAATAATATATAAATATAGCTGCAAGCAGCAATGCTGATTCCTCCTCAAAATGGCAAATCATTTAAAATTGATCAGTAGATGGTTGGGGATAAACCCTCCCAATTAAGAATTCAAAAAACATGTCTTAGATCTGATTCCTAAACAAAACATTTTCAATGTACAGGAAAATCCATACCGGACCTTATGGATCCTTGAGGCTTTTTGTTCCCAATGAGAAATGCGGCATGTACACCAAGTTTCAGAAGAATTGGACAAATGGGGTGGATATTATATCATTTTGAAAAAAAAAATTTTGGAACGTGGCCTGTAAGCGCCACCTATGGGCAAATGTTGGTCATTCTTGGTTTGTGGGTTCCTGTTGGCCTGTAGTATAAATGTACAAAATTAGAAAATATTTGACCAGAAAATGGGAATTTTGGAGTGGCCTGTAAGCACCCCTAGGGGCGAATGTGGGCCTTTCTTGGTTTGTGGGTTCCTGTAGGCCTGTAGAATCAATACACCAAATTAGAAAATGTTTGACCAGAAAATGGGATTTTTGGAATTACCTGTAAGCCCCCTAATGGCCGAATGTTGGCCATTAAGTGGTTTGTGGGTTCCTGTTGGCATGTAGTATCAGTGTACCAAATTAGAACATTTTTGACCAGAAAATGGGAATTTTGGCATGGCCTGTAAGCCCCCTAGGGGTGAATGTTGTCCATTCTTGGTTTGTGGGTTCCTGTCTGCCTGTAGTATCAATGTACCAAATTAAAAAAATTTGACCAGAAAGCAGGAATTTTAGGCGTGGCCTTTAAGCCCCCTAGTGGCGAATGTCGGCCATTCTTGGTTTGTGGGTTCCTGTTGGCCTGTAGTACCATTGTACCAAATTAGAACATTTTAGACCAGAAAATGGGAATTTCGACATGGCCTGTAAGCCCCTAAGGGCGAATGTAAACCATTCTTTGCTTGAGTACTTCAGAGTGATGTCATCTTGAAGCATGTTAGGTTTGAAAAACCATCAGTCAAAATTACATTTGATTTATTGACAGGTATATATTGTTAAAATTTGGACATTTACATAAACACGCCCCTTTCAGACATTTTGTATCACATTCATTTTTCCTAAGTAATGTTTTCAAGGATGTCCATTCTACAAATGTGTACCAAATTTCAAGTCAATTGGAGCTCACGGTTCAGGAGAAGAAAGAGTATTTTTAGGTTTTACGCAAATTTTCAGCGTCTGGGAAAATCCATCATGGTGAAAGTTATGGGTCCTTAAGGCTTTTTGTTCCCCATGAGGAATGAGGCATGTACACCAAGTTTCAGAAGATTTAGACAAATGGCGTGGAAATTGTATCACTTTGAATGAAAAATCACTTTGAAAATCTCTACTTTCACTTTCACTTCTCTCTTAAGATTTTTTTCTGTTTTTTTTGTGTGATTTACATAAGCATATCACAAGCAATTTTATTTGAAAGACTATCTAGGCACATAATAACACTGTATAGCTGTGACTGTTTATAACTATTTCAAAATGTAGCCTACAAGCTCACACTTTAAATGGTCAGTGCTTTGATTTTTAAATCATTAAAATAGCAACAGATCCAGTGAAAAAAATGGAGTGATTGTGTTTACATGCCATTCAAAAAGCGTGGCATTTTACAAGGTAGAGAGAAATAAAAAAACTTAAAAATAATACCATTTGTACTTCTCAATTACTTGGGAATGTCTATGTTCAGGGCGAAGGCTAAATTGTTACTGTCTCTTTAAGAGGCTTTTATCGCATGATACGATACTTAAGGCACAGTTCAGTTTAATCTTTTGAGAACTGAGAAGTATCATTATTTTCGTTTTGTGCCATGCTTGTTGCATTTGTATTCATTGTGAGATGATAAAATACAGACTGCAGTGAATGGTTGATTTTGTTCACTTGAATTTTGTGGCGTGTTTCAGAAAAATAATCCGTGAAGACAGAGACTGAGCACCCTGTTTATTTATTTTACAAAAGCACAAGGTTTTGTTGTTATTGTAAGTGTACACAAATAAAAGTAAACATTTCATAGTTCAGTAATGATGTCTTGCATGTTTCTGTATGGGCAAAAATGGCCTGCAGTATTTTGTTTAAGTTGTTTCAGCTGTTTCGAGAGAAAAATATAGCAGGGCGTCATCTGGAATAATGCCAGAATAAAATATAATTATTCAGATTTCTTTCTCAACTGTTTGTTCACTTGAGACATAACAGACTCCTCAATATATCATGTATTTTGACACTCTGTTGTATGAAATTGTCCGTTCAGGCGCAAGCAGCAGCGAAAGACATCGAGTCGCGTGAGTTAGGCCGTGGCGGCTACGCTGTGTCACACAAACAGCTTCGCAAACATGTATTTGAGTTGTTTTGACATTTGTTGAGTTGAATAGTGTAAAATCGGCTTGAATGTTCAAACAGGCAAACATTGTATACAACCGACAAACCTTCATGATGATCGCGAGCAAAAATGATCTACGCCTCAGCGGTTTCGCGTGTTGTCAGAGACAATTAAACAACATCATTCTCGGAAGTTTTGATACGTTAGGATTGATCAGCCCATCCCTACTTTCTTTAGACATATGTTTCATGTTTGTGTAAGTTTTTGTGGCGTGTTTCAGAAAGATATTAAGCTTAGACAAAGAGCACACGGTTTATTTTCTTTATTTTACAACAAATAAAAGTACAACTTTCATAGTTTGTGGCGATGTATTAAATGTATCTGTATGTGCAAAAATAGCGCAGTATTTTGTTTAAGCTGTTAGCAGCTGTTTGAGAGAAAAATCTTAACAGGACACCACAGCGGCATCCGTGTTGTTCACAATAATTCATAATTAAATATATTGATACCCAATTTCTTTATCAACTGTTTGTTCACTTGATACATAACAGACACCCCAATATATCATGTATTTTGGTGTATGAAATTGTCGTTCAAGCGCATGAAGCTGTGAGCGAACTCTCATCGGCGTCTGGCGTTAGTCGCGGCAGCGGCTTCGCTTCGCTGTGTCACACAAACTGCTTTCGAAAACATTTATTTGAGTTGTTTTGCCTTTGTTGAGTTGAATAGTGTAAAATCGGCTTGAATGTTCAAGCAGGCAACCATTGTACACAACCAACAAACCTTCGTGAAGATCGCGAGCAAAAATGATCTACGCCTCGAGGATTGCGTGTTGTCAGAGACAATTAAACAACATCATACTTCGGAAGTTTTGATGCGTTAGCAGCTGTCTCGATGAGAAAAATCTAACAGGACATCACAGCGGCATCACTAGACCCCTTCAATAATTCATAATTCAATATATTGATACCCGATTTCTTTATCAACTGTTTGTTCACTTGAGATATAGCAGACACCCCAATATATCATGTATTTTGGTGTATGAAATTGTCGTTGAAGCACTAAGAAGGAAGCGAACTCTCATCGGCGTCACGAGCGTTAGGCAGCGGCGGCTCGCTTCAGCTGTGTCACACAAACTGCTTTCGAAAACATTTATTTGAGTTGTTTTGCCTTTGTTGAGTTGAATAGTGTAAAATCGGCTTGAATGTTCAAACTGGAAAGCATTAAGACACACAATTGATTTGACATACCTCCATGCAGGCATAAAATGTCTTCTGTAGTCTAAGTCTGGAGCTCCACCCACTAGGAGACCGAAATGCTTCATTAGAGATTGCTACAGAAGAGCTGCATGTGGTAGACAGAGTTACTCCAGTAGAGGGAGCCTCTTTGCTCAGCCAATGTAAGTGAATGGGATTTTACATGTGGACCATATTTGTCCAGTAGAGGGAGCACTTTTGCTCAGCCATTGTAAATCAATGGGATTTTAAAAATTTTTGATCATCTTTTGTGTGTACATTTACATAAACACGTCCATTTCAGCCATTTTGTATTGTATTCATTTTTTGCTAAGTAGCGTTTGGAAAGACATACATACTACACACGTGTGCCAAATTCCAAGTCAATTGGAGCTGAGGTTCAGGAGAAGAAAGAGTTTTGTAGGTTTTCCAAAATTTTCACTGTACAGGAAAATCCATAATGGCAGAAGTATGGGTCCTTGAGGCTTTTGTTCCCCATGAGAAATGAGGCATGTTTACAAAGTTTCAGAAGATTTGGACAAATGGGGTGGAAATTATATCACTTTGAATTTTTGTTTTTGGGCGTGGCCTGTAAGCGCCACCTATGGGCGAATGTTGACCATTCTTGGTTTGGGGGTACCCGTTGGCATGGAGTATCAATGTGCCAATTTAGAAAATTTTTGACCAGTGACTTTTTGAGCTATTGGGGCTCAAGGAAGAATAATAATAATAATAATAATAAATAATAAATATAGCTGCAAGCAGCAATCATGATTCCTCCTCAAAATGGCAAATCATTTCAAATTGATCAGTAGAGGGTTGGGGTTAAACCCTCTCAATGGATGAATCCAAAAAACATGTATTTCTGTCTGAATCCTAAGCGAAACATTTTCAGTCTACAGGAAAATCCATCATACCTTATGGATCCTTGAAGCGTTTTTGTTCCCAATGAGAAATGAGGCATGTACACCAAGATTCAAAAGAATTGGTTAAATAGGCGTGGAAATGGTATCACTTTGAAAATATTTTTTGGGACGTGGCCTGTAAGCGCCTCCTATGGGCAAATGTGGGTCATTCTTGGTTTGTGGGTTCCTGTTGGCCTGTAGTATCAATGTACATAATTAGAAAATATTTGACCAGAAAATGGGACTTTTAGGAATTACCTGTAAGCGCCCCTAGGGGTGAATGTTAGCCATTCTTGGTTTGAGGGTTCCTGTTGACCTGTAGTATCAATGTACCAAATTAGAACATTTTGACCATAAAATGGGAATTTAAGTGGCCTCTAGTGCCCCTAAGGGCGAATGTTAGCCATTCTTTGTTTGTGGGTTCCTGTTGGCCAGTAGTATCAATGTACCATATTAGAAAATTTTTGACCAGAAAGCGAAATTTTGGGAGTGGCCTGTAAGCCCCCTAATGGCGAATGTGGGCCATACTTGGTTTGTGGGTTCCTGTTGGCCTGTAGTATCAATGTACCAAATTATAACTTTTTGACCAGAAAATGGGAATTTCGAGCTGGCCTCTAAGCCACCTAGTGGTGAATGTCGGTCATTCTTGGTTTGTGGATTCCTTTTGGCCTGTACTATTAATGTACCAAATTAGAACATTTTGACCAGAAAATGGGAATTTCGGCATGGCCTGTAGTGCCCCTAAGGTGAATGTTAGCCATTCTTGGTTTGAGGGTTCCTGTTGACCTGCAGTATCAATGTACCAAATTAGAACGTTTTTGACCAGAAAGCGAAATTTTGGAGTAGCCTGTAAGCCCCCTAAGGGCGAATGTAGACCACACTTGGTATGTGGGTTCCTGTTGGCCTGTAGTATCAAAGTACCAAATTAGAAAATTTTTGACCAGAAAATGGGAATTTTGGCTTGTCCTGTAGTGCCCCTAGTGGCAGAATGTCGGTCATTCTTGGTTTGTGGATTCCTGTTGGCCTGTACTATTCTTGTGCGAATTAGAACATTTTGACCAGAAAATGGGAATTTTGGCTTGTCCTGTAGTGCCCCCTAGTGGCGTATGTCGGTCATTCTTGGTTTGTGGATTCCTGTTGGCCTGTACTATTAATTTACCAAATTAGAACATTTTGACCAGAAAATGGGAATTTTAGCATGGCCATTCTTTGCACAGTACTTCAGAGTGATGTCATCTTTAAGCATGTTAGGTTTGAAAAACCATCAGTCAAAATTACATTTGATTTATTGACGCGTATATATTGTTAAAATTTGGACATTTACATAAACACGCCCCTTTCAGCCATTTTGTATCGTATTCATTTTTCCTAAATAGCGTTTTCAAGGATGTCCATTCTACACATGTGTACCAAATTTCAAGTCAATTGGAGCTACGGTTCAGGAGAAGAAGAGTTTTGTAGGTTTTAGCAAATTTTTCAGCGTCTGGGAAAATCCATCATGGCGGAAGTTATGGGTTCTTGAGGCTTTTTGTTCCCCATGAGGAATGAGGCATGTACACCAAATTTCAGAAGATTTGGACAAATGGCGTGGAAATTGTATCACTTTGAATTTTGTTTTTTTGGGCGTGGCCTGTAAGCGCCACCTATGGGCGAATGTGGGCCATTCTTGGTTTAGGGGTACCCGTTGGCATGGAGTATCAATGTGCCAATTTAGAAAATTTTGACCAGTGACTTTTTGAGCTATTGGGGCTCAAGGAGAAGAATAATAATAATAATAATAATAATAAATATAGCTGCAAGCAGCAATGCTGATTCCTCCTCAAAATGGCAAATCATTTCAAATTGATCAGTAGAGGGTTGGGGTTAAACCCTCTCAATGGATGAATCCAAAAAACATGTATTTCTGTCTGAATCCTAAGCGAAACATTTTCAGTCTACAGGAAAATCCATCATACCTTATGGATCCTTGAGGCGTTTTTGTTCCCAATGAGAAATGAGGCATGTACACCAAGATTCAAAAGAATTGGTTAAATGGCGTGGAAATGGTATCACTTTGAAAATATTTTTTTGGGACGTGGCCTGTAGCGCCTCCTATGGGCAAATGTGGGTCATTCTTGGTTTGTGGGTTCCTGTTGGCCTGTAGTATCAATGTACATAATTAGAAAATATTTGACCAGAAAATGGGACTTTTGGGAATTACCTGTAGCGCCCCTAGGGGTGAATGTTAGCCATTCTTGGTTTGAGGGTTCCTGTTGACCTGTAGTATCAATGTACCAAATTAGAACATTTTTGACCATAAAATGGGAATTTAGCGTGGCCTCTAGTGCCCCTAAGGCGAATGTTAGCCATTCTTTGTTTGTGGGTTCCTGTTGGCCAGTAGTATCAATGTACCATATTAGAAAATTTTTGACCAGAAAGCGAAATTTTGGGAGTGGCCTGTAAGCCCCCTAATGGCGAATGTGGGCCATACTTGGTTTGTGGGTTCCTGTTGGCCTGTAGTATCAATGTACCAAATTATAACTTTTTGACCAGAAAATGGGAATTTCGGCATGGCCTCTAAGCCCACCTAGTGGTGAATGTCGGTCATTCTTGGTTTGTGGATTCCTTTTGGCCTGTACTATTAATGTACCAAATTAGAACATTTTTGACCAGAAAATGGGAATTTCGGCATGGCCTGTAGTGCCCCTAGGGGCGAATGTTAGCCATTCTTGGTTTGAGGGTTCCTGTTGACCTGCAGTATCAATGTACCAAATTAGAGCGTTTTTGACCAGAAAGCGAAATTTTGGAGTAGCCTGTAAGCCCCCTAAGAGGCGAATGTGGGCCACACTTGGTATGTGGGTTCCTGTTGGCCTGTAGTATCAAAGTACCAAATTAGAAAATTTTTGACCAGAAAATGGGAATTTTGGCTTGTCCTGTAGTGCCCCTAGTGTATGTAGTGTCGGTCATTCTTGGTTTGTGGATTCCTGTTGGTCTGTACTATTAATTTACCAAATTAGAACATTTTTGACCAGAAAATGGGAATTTTGGCATGGCCAATCTTTACACAGTACTTCAGAGTGATGTCATCTTTAAGCATGTTAGGTTTGAAAAACCATCAGTCAAAATTACATTTGATTTATTGACACGTATATATTGTTAAAATTTGGACATTTACATAAACACGCCCCTTTCAGCCATTTTGTATCGTATTCATTTTTCCTAAGTAGCGTTTTCAAGGATGTCCATTCTACACATGTGTACCAAATTTCAAGTCAATTGGAGCTCACGGTTCAGGAGAAGAAAGAGTTTTGTAGGTTTTAGCAAATTTTCAGCGTCACGGGAAAATCCATCATGGCGGAAGTTATGGGTTCTTGAGGCTTTTTGTTCCCCATGAGGAATGAGGCATGTACACCAAATTTCAGAAGATTTGGACAAATGGCGTGGAAATTGTATCACTTTGAATTTTGTTTTTTGGGCGTGGCCTGTAGCGCCACCTATGGGCGAATGTGGGCCATTCTTGGTTTGGGGGTACCCGTTGGCATGGAGTATCAATGTGCCAATTTAGAAAATTTTTGACCAGTGACTTTTTGAGCTATTGGGGCTCAAGGAGAAGAAGAATAATAATAATAATAATAATAATAATAATAATAATAATAATAATAATAATAATAAAACCATCAATTACAATAGATTCCCTCCTACGGAGGAATCTAATAATAATAATAATAATAATAATAAAACCATCAATTACAATAGATTCCCTCCTACGGAGGAATCTAATAATAATAATAATAAAACCGACAAATACAATAGATTCCCTCCTTACGGAGGAATCTAATAATAATAATAATAAATATAGCTGCAAGCAGCAATGCGGATTCCTCCTCAAAATGGCAAATCATTTCAAATTGATCAGTAGAGGGTTGGGGTTAAACCCTCTCAATGGATGAATCCAAAAAACATGTATTTCTGTCTGAATCCTAAACGAAACATTTTCAGTCTACAGGAAAATCCATCATACCTTATGGATCCTTGAGGCGTTTTTGTTCCCAATGAGAAATGAGGCATGTACACCAAGATTCAAAAGAATTGGTTAAATGGCGTGGAAATGGTATCACTTTTGAAAATATTTTTTTGGGGCGTGGCCTGTAAGCCTCCTATGGGCAAATGTGGGTCATTCTTGGTTTGTGGGTTCCTGTTGGCCTGTAGTATCAATGTACATAATTAGAAAATATTTGACCAGAAAATGGGACTTTTGGGAATTACCTGTAAGCCCCCTAGGGGTGAATGTTGGCCATTCTTGGTTTGAGGGTTCCTGTTGACCTGTAGTATCAATGTACCAAATTAGAACATTTTTGACCATAAAATGGGAATTTCGAGTGGCCTCTAGTGCCCCCTAAGGGCGAATGTTAGCCATTCTTTGTTTGTGGGTTCCTGTTGGCCAGTAGTATCAATGTACCATATTAGAAAATTTTTGACCAGAAAACGAAATTTTGGGAGTGGCCTGTAAGCCCCCTAATGGCTGAATGTGGGCCATACTTGGTTTGTGGGTTCCTGTTGGCCTGTAGTATCAATGAACCAAATTATAACTTTTTGACCAGAAAATGGGAATTTCGAGCTGGCCTCTAAGCCACCTAGTGGTGAATGTCGGTCATTCTTGGTTTGTGGATTCCTTTTGGCCTGTACTATTAATGTACCAAATTAGAACATTTTTGACCAGAAAATGGGGATTTCGGCATGGCCTGTAGTGCCCCTAGGGCTGAATGTTAGCCATTCTTGGTTTGAGGGTTCCTGTTGACCTGCAGTATCAATGTACCAAATTAGAGCGTTTTTGACCAGAAAGCGAAATTTTGGAGTAGCCTGTAGCGCCCCTAAGAGCTGAATGTGGGCCACACTTGGTATGTGGGTTCCTGTTGGCCTGTAGTATCAAAGTACCAAATTAGAAAATTTTTGACCAGAAAATGGGAATTTTGGCTTGTCCTGTAGTGCCCCTAGTGGCGAATGTCGGTCATTCTTGGTTTGTGGATTCCTGTTGGCCTGTACTATTCTTGTACCGAATTAGAACATTTTGACCAGAAAATGGGAATTTTGGCTTGTCCTGTAGTGCCCCTAGTTGGCGTATGTCGGTCATTCTTGGTTTGTGGATTCCTGTTGGCCTGTACTATTAATTTACCAAATTAGAACATTTTTGACCAGAAAATGGGAATTTTGGCATGGCCATTCTTTGCACAGTACTTCAGAGTGATGTCATCTTTAAGCATGTTAGGTTTGAAAAACCATCAGTCAAAATTACATTTGATTTATTGACACGTATATATTGTTAAAATTTGGACATTTACATAAACACGCCCCTTTCAGCCATTTTGTATCGTATTCATTTTTCCTAAGTAACGTTTTCAAGGATGTCCATTCTACACATGTGTACCAAATTTCAAGTCAATTGGAGCTACGGTTCAGGAGAAGAAGAGTTTTGTAGGTTTTAGCAAATTTTTCAGCGTCACGGGAAAATCCATCATGGCGGAAGTTATGGGTTCTTGAGGCTTTTTTGTTCCCCATGAGGAATGAGGCATGTACACCAAATTTCAGAAGATTTGGACAAATGGCGTGGAAATTGTATCACTTTGAATTTTGTTTTTTGGGCGTGGCCTGTAACGCCACCTATGGGCGAATGTGGGCCATTCTTGGTTTAGGGGTACCCGTTGGCATGGAGTATCAATGTGCCAATTTAGAAAATTTTTGACCAGTGACTTTTTGAGCTATTGGGGCTCAAGGAGAAGAAGAATAATAATAATAATAATAATAATAATAATAATAATAATAATAATAATAAAACCATCAATTACAATAGATTCCCTCCTACGGAGGAATCTAATAATAATAATAAAACCATCAATTACAATAGATTCCCTCCTACGGAGGAATCTAATAATAATAATAATAATAATAATAATAATAATAAAACCATCAATTACAATAGATTCCCTCCTACGGAGGAATCTAATAATAATAATAATAATAATAATAATAAAACCATCAATTACAATAGATTCCCTCCTACGGAGGAATCTAATAATAATAATAATAAAACCGACAAATACAATAGATTCCCTCCTTACGGAGGAATCTAATAAGTAAATTTGTGTGGTGCAAGGTTTATGCAAACAACAAATAAAGGCCTACATAAACTTTTGACATCCTCTTATAGCAGGAAATCATGTTTTTTTTTATTGTACAGAGCAACGGAGGATATAGATTCTTAAATTATGGGCTATGAAAAACATTTCTTAATATGTCATACATCATTTGAAAGATATTTCTAATCTATAAATTGCAAAAACTTGTAGGCCTAATTAACACTTAAATTTAAAATTTTGAGTTATTCTTAGACATTTGAAATAGTAGTTTTAGCCATTAATTCTCAGGAATATGTTGTATTTCACATTGTTGTGAAATTCTATAGAGGTATAGAGGGTTAACTGAAATTATAAGATTTAAAATGTTATCCTCCTGGCCTGCAGGCAATTTCTGATGACAGTGAGGCAGACCCTAGTCAGTCAAGTGAGGATCTGCAGGAGGGCAGCCACAGTAGAAAAAGACAGCATGAGGAAGGAGAGACAGTAGAATTACAGACAGAAGAAGCAGGGACAGAACAACAAGGAGGGACAGGAGGCAACACAGAGGGAGAGGATGTTGACATGATAATGACATATACAAAGCCAAATCAACCTGACCCTAAAGTTTTGAAAGTGATGAAAGACCGGACACTGACATTCCAAAAATCATGGTATGAGAAGTTTTGGTAGGTGATTGGCATACTAGTCAAATAACAGTCTGATCATGCAGGCCTTAGTTTACCTTTGTTCATTGTTGTTTATCCATGATTTCAAATAAGTGCAAAATCATTAGCCCAAATTAGGCAAAGTAACTACTTGAGCACTAGTTAAAGCCCAAATTACGCAAAATAACGAATTGAGTTTAAATCATTTGCTGACAGCTTGGTCCCCCAGTTAAAAAATCCTATCTGCGCCACTGCGCATGTGTGAACGATGCTCTAGTGC